>NW_027224982.1:0-32657 GCF_041296235.1 Equus asinus
CTGCCGGGCATGCGGGAACCACCTCTCAGACGTGCCAGAACCACGTGCTGGACAGGCCGGAACCACCTCCAGGACAGACCAGAACCACCTGCCGAACCAAACTGAATCACCTGCCGAGAACGCTGGAACCACCTGATCCACTGCCCGGAACCACCCGCCGGACACGTCAAAATCACCTGACGGACATGCCAAAATCTTACCTGCTGGACATGCCAAAATCACCAGCCGGCTATGCCAGAACGACTTGCCGGACACTCCGGAATCACCCACCGGGCACGCCGGAGCCACCTCTCAGACTCGCCGGAAGCACGTGCCGGACACGCCGGAACCACCTACTGGACAGACCGGAACCACCTGACGGACCCATCTGAAACACCTGCTGAGCACGCCGGAACAACCTGCTCGACTCGCTGGAGCCACCTGCTGGCCACGCCAAAATCACCAGCCGGCTATGCCAGAACCACTTGCTGGACACTCCGGAATCACCTGCGGGGCATGCCGGAACCACCTCTCAGACGTGCCACTACCATGTGCCGGACACGCCGGAAACACCTACTGGACACAACGGAACCGCCTGTCGGACACGCCTGAACCACCTGCCGAGCATGCAGGAACCACCTGCTCGACTCGCAGGACCCACCTGCCGGACACGCAAAAATCACCTGCTGGCTATGCCAGAACCGCTTGCCGGACTTTCTGGAATCACCTGCTGGGAATGCTGGACCCACCTCTCAAATGTGCCAAAATCAAGTGACGGAGACGCCCAAAGCACCCGCCGAGCTAGCCGGAAGCACCTGCTCGAATCGTCGGAACCACCTGCCGGACCTGCCTGAACAACCTGCTGAGCATGCCGGAGCCACCTGCCGGACGCGCCAAAATCACCTGCGGGCTGGGCCAGAACCACTTGGAGGACTCTCTGGGATCACCTGCCGGGCATGCCGGAACCACCTCTCAGACGTGCCAGAACCACGTGCTGGACAGGCCGGAACCACCTCCAGGACAGACCAGAACCACCTGCCGAACCAAACTGAATCACCTGCCGAGAACGCTGGAACCACCTGATCCACTGCCCGGAACCACCCGCCGGACACGTCAAAATCACCTGACGGACATGCCAAAATCTTACCTGCTGGACATGCCAAAATCACCAGCCGGCTATGCCAGAACGACTTGCCGGACACTCCGGAATCACCCACCGGGCACGCCGGAGCCACCTCTCAGACTCGCCGGAAGCACGTGCCGGACACGCCGGAACCACCTACTGGACAGACCGGAACCACCTGACGGACCCATCTGAAACACCTGCTGAGCACGCCGGAACAACCTGCTCGACTCGCTGGAGCCACCTGCTGGCCACGCCAAAATCACCAGCCGGCTATGCCAGAACCACTTGCTGGACACTCCGGAATCACCTGCGGGGCATGCCGGAACCACCTCTCAGACGTGCCACTACCATGTGCCGGACACGCCGGAAACACCTACTGGACACAACGGAACCGCCTGTCGGACACGCCTGAACCACCTGCCGAGCATGCAGGAACCACCTGCTCGACTCGCAGGACCCACCTGCCGGACACGCAAAAATCACCTGCTGGCTATGCCAGAACCGCTTGCCGGACTTTCTGGAATCACCTGCTGGGAATGCTGGACCCACCTCTCAAATGTGCCAAAATCAAGTGACGGAGACGCCCAAAGCACCCGCCGAGCTAGCCGGAAGCACCTGCTCGAATCGTCGGAACCACCTGCCGGACCTGCCTGAACAACCTGCTGAGCATGCCGGAGCCACCTGCCGGACGCGCCAAAATCACCTGCGGGCTGGGCCAGAACCACTTGGAGGACTCTCTGGGATCACCTGCCGGGCATGCCGGAACCACCTCTCAGACGTGCCAGAACCACGTGCTGGACAGGCCGGAACCACCTCCAGGACAGACCAGAACCACCTGCCGAACCAAACTGAATCACCTGCCGAGAACGCTGGAACCACCTGATCCACTGCCCGGAACCACCCGCCGGACACGTCAAAATCACCTGACGGACATGCCAAAATCTTACCTGCTGGACATGCCAAAATCACCAGCCGGCTATGCCAGAACGACTTGCCGGACACTCCGGAATCACCCACCGGGCACGCCGGAGCCACCTCTCAGACTCGCCGGAAGCACGTGCCGGACACGCCGGAACCACCTACTGGACAGACCGGAACCACCTGACGGACCCATCTGAAACACCTGCTGAGCACGCCGGAACAACCTGCTCGACTCGCTGGAGCCACCTGCTGGCCACGCCAAAATCACCAGCCGGCTATGCCAGAACCACTTGCTGGACACTCCGGAATCACCTGCGGGGCATGCCGGAACCACCTCTCAGACGTGCCACTACCATGTGCCGGACACGCCGGAAACACCTACTGGACACAACGGAACCGCCTGTCGGACACGCCTGAACCACCTGCCGAGCATGCAGGAACCACCTGCTCGACTCGCAGGACCCACCTGCCGGACACGCAAAAATCACCTGCTGGCTATGCCAGAACCGCTTGCCGGACTTTCTGGAATCACCTGCTGGGAATGCTGGACCCACCTCTCAAATGTGCCAAAATCAAGTGACGGAGACGCCCAAAGCACCCGCCGAGCTAGCCGGAAGCACCTGCTCGAATCGTCGGAACCACCTGCCGGACCTGCCTGAACAACCTGCTGAGCATGCCGGAGCCACCTGCCGGACGCGCCAAAATCACCTGCGGGCTGGGCCAGAACCACTTGGAGGACTCTCTGGGATCACCTGCCGGGCATGCCGGAACCACCTCTCAGACGTGCCAGAACCACGTGCTGGACAGGCCGGAACCACCTCCAGGACAGACCAGAACCACCTGCCGAACCAAACTGAATCACCTGCCGAGAACGCTGGAACCACCTGATCCACTGCCCGGAACCACCCGCCGGACACGTCAAAATCACCTGACGGACATGCCAAAATCTTACCTGCTGGACATGCCAAAATCACCAGCCGGCTATGCCAGAACGACTTGCCGGACACTCCGGAATCACCCACCGGGCACGCCGGAGCCACCTCTCAGACTCGCCGGAAGCACGTGCCGGACACGCCGGAACCACCTACTGGACAGACCGGAACCACCTGACGGACCCATCTGAAACACCTGCTGAGCACGCCGGAACAACCTGCTCGACTCGCTGGAGCCACCTGCTGGCCACGCCAAAATCACCAGCCGGCTATGCCAGAACCACTTGCTGGACACTCCGGAATCACCTGCGGGGCATGCCGGAACCACCTCTCAGACGTGCCACTACCATGTGCCGGACACGCCGGAAACACCTACTGGACACAACGGAACCGCCTGTCGGACACGCCTGAACCACCTGCCGAGCATGCAGGAACCACCTGCTCGACTCGCAGGACCCACCTGCCGGACACGCAAAAATCACCTGCTGGCTATGCCAGAACCGCTTGCCGGACTTTCTGGAATCACCTGCTGGGAATGCTGGACCCACCTCTCAAATGTGCCAAAATCAAGTGACGGAGACGCCCAAAGCACCCGCCGAGCTAGCCGGAAGCACCTGCTCGAATCGTCGGAACCACCTGCCGGACCTGCCTGAACAACCTGCTGAGCATGCCGGAGCCACCTGCCGGACGCGCCAAAATCACCTGCGGGCTGGGCCAGAACCACTTGGAGGACTCTCTGGGATCACCTGCCGGGCATGCCGGAACCACCTCTCAGACGTGCCAGAACCACGTGCTGGACAGGCCGGAACCACCTCCAGGACAGACCAGAACCACCTGCCGAACCAAACTGAATCACCTGCCGAGAACGCTGGAACCACCTGATCCACTGCCCGGAACCACCCGCCGGACACGTCAAAATCACCTGACGGACATGCCAAAATCTTACCTGCTGGACATGCCAAAATCACCAGCCGGCTATGCCAGAACGACTTGCCGGACACTCCGGAATCACCCACCGGGCACGCCGGAGCCACCTCTCAGACTCGCCGGAAGCACGTGCCGGACACGCCGGAACCACCTACTGGACAGACCGGAACCACCTGACGGACCCATCTGAAACACCTGCTGAGCACGCCGGAACAACCTGCTCGACTCGCTGGAGCCACCTGCTGGCCACGCCAAAATCACCAGCCGGCTATGCCAGAACCACTTGCTGGACACTCCGGAATCACCTGCGGGGCATGCCGGAACCACCTCTCAGACGTGCCACTACCATGTGCCGGACACGCCGGAAACACCTACTGGACACAACGGAACCGCCTGTCGGACACGCCTGAACCACCTGCCGAGCATGCAGGAACCACCTGCTCGACTCGCAGGACCCACCTGCCGGACACGCAAAAATCACCTGCTGGCTATGCCAGAACCGCTTGCCGGACTTTCTGGAATCACCTGCTGGGAATGCTGGACCCACCTCTCAAATGTGCCAAAATCAAGTGACGGAGACGCCCAAAGCACCCGCCGAGCTAGCCGGAAGCACCTGCTCGAATCGTCGGAACCACCTGCCGGACCTGCCTGAACAACCTGCTGAGCATGCCGGAGCCACCTGCCGGACGCGCCAAAATCACCTGCGGGCTGGGCCAGAACCACTTGGAGGACTCTCTGGGATCACCTGCCGGGCATGCCGGAACCACCTCTCAGACGTGCCAGAACCACGTGCTGGACAGGCCGGAACCACCTCCAGGACAGACCAGAACCACCTGCCGAACCAAACTGAATCACCTGCCGAGAACGCTGGAACCACCTGATCCACTGCCCGGAACCACCCGCCGGACACGTCAAAATCACCTGACGGACATGCCAAAATCTTACCTGCTGGACATGCCAAAATCACCAGCCGGCTATGCCAGAACGACTTGCCGGACACTCCGGAATCACCCACCGGGCACGCCGGAGCCACCTCTCAGACTCGCCGGAAGCACGTGCCGGACACGCCGGAACCACCTACTGGACAGACCGGAACCACCTGACGGACCCATCTGAAACACCTGCTGAGCACGCCGGAACAACCTGCTCGACTCGCTGGAGCCACCTGCTGGCCACGCCAAAATCACCAGCCGGCTATGCCAGAACCACTTGCTGGACACTCCGGAATCACCTGCGGGGCATGCCGGAACCACCTCTCAGACGTGCCACTACCATGTGCCGGACACGCCGGAAACACCTACTGGACACAACGGAACCGCCTGTCGGACACGCCTGAACCACCTGCCGAGCATGCAGGAACCACCTGCTCGACTCGCAGGACCCACCTGCCGGACACGCAAAAATCACCTGCTGGCTATGCCAGAACCGCTTGCCGGACTTTCTGGAATCACCTGCTGGGAATGCTGGACCCACCTCTCAAATGTGCCAAAATCAAGTGACGGAGACGCCCAAAGCACCCGCCGAGCTAGCCGGAAGCACCTGCTCGAATCGTCGGAACCACCTGCCGGACCTGCCTGAACAACCTGCTGAGCATGCCGGAGCCACCTGCCGGACGCGCCAAAATCACCTGCGGGCTGGGCCAGAACCACTTGGAGGACTCTCTGGGATCACCTGCCGGGCATGCCGGAACCACCTCTCAGACGTGCCAGAACCACGTGCTGGACAGGCCGGAACCACCTCCAGGACAGACCAGAACCACCTGCCGAACCAAACTGAATCACCTGCCGAGAACGCTGGAACCACCTGATCCACTGCCCGGAACCACCCGCCGGACACGTCAAAATCACCTGACGGACATGCCAAAATCTTACCTGCTGGACATGCCAAAATCACCAGCCGGCTATGCCAGAACGACTTGCCGGACACTCCGGAATCACCCACCGGGCACGCCGGAGCCACCTCTCAGACTCGCCGGAAGCACGTGCCGGACACGCCGGAACCACCTACTGGACAGACCGGAACCACCTGACGGACCCATCTGAAACACCTGCTGAGCACGCCGGAACAACCTGCTCGACTCGCTGGAGCCACCTGCTGGCCACGCCAAAATCACCAGCCGGCTATGCCAGAACCACTTGCTGGACACTCCGGAATCACCTGCGGGGCATGCCGGAACCACCTCTCAGACGTGCCACTACCATGTGCCGGACACGCCGGAAACACCTACTGGACACAACGGAACCGCCTGTCGGACACGCCTGAACCACCTGCCGAGCATGCAGGAACCACCTGCTCGACTCGCAGGACCCACCTGCCGGACACGCAAAAATCACCTGCTGGCTATGCCAGAACCGCTTGCCGGACTTTCTGGAATCACCTGCTGGGAATGCTGGACCCACCTCTCAAATGTGCCAAAATCAAGTGACGGAGACGCCCAAAGCACCCGCCGAGCTAGCCGGAAGCACCTGCTCGAATCGTCGGAACCACCTGCCGGACCTGCCTGAACAACCTGCTGAGCATGCCGGAGCCACCTGCCGGACGCGCCAAAATCACCTGCGGGCTGGGCCAGAACCACTTGGAGGACTCTCTGGGATCACCTGCCGGGCATGCCGGAACCACCTCTCAGACGTGCCAGAACCACGTGCTGGACAGGCCGGAACCACCTCCAGGACAGACCAGAACCACCTGCCGAACCAAACTGAATCACCTGCCGAGAACGCTGGAACCACCTGATCCACTGCCCGGAACCACCCGCCGGACACGTCAAAATCACCTGACGGACATGCCAAAATCTTACCTGCTGGACATGCCAAAATCACCAGCCGGCTATGCCAGAACGACTTGCCGGACACTCCGGAATCACCCACCGGGCACGCCGGAGCCACCTCTCAGACTCGCCGGAAGCACGTGCCGGACACGCCGGAACCACCTACTGGACAGACCGGAACCACCTGACGGACCCATCTGAAACACCTGCTGAGCACGCCGGAACAACCTGCTCGACTCGCTGGAGCCACCTGCTGGCCACGCCAAAATCACCAGCCGGCTATGCCAGAACCACTTGCTGGACACTCCGGAATCACCTGCGGGGCATGCCGGAACCACCTCTCAGACGTGCCACTACCATGTGCCGGACACGCCGGAAACACCTACTGGACACAACGGAACCGCCTGTCGGACACGCCTGAACCACCTGCCGAGCATGCAGGAACCACCTGCTCGACTCGCAGGACCCACCTGCCGGACACGCAAAAATCACCTGCTGGCTATGCCAGAACCGCTTGCCGGACTTTCTGGAATCACCTGCTGGGAATGCTGGACCCACCTCTCAAATGTGCCAAAATCAAGTGACGGAGACGCCCAAAGCACCCGCCGAGCTAGCCGGAAGCACCTGCTCGAATCGTCGGAACCACCTGCCGGACCTGCCTGAACAACCTGCTGAGCATGCCGGAGCCACCTGCCGGACGCGCCAAAATCACCTGCGGGCTGGGCCAGAACCACTTGGAGGACTCTCTGGGATCACCTGCCGGGCATGCCGGAACCACCTCTCAGACGTGCCAGAACCACGTGCTGGACAGGCCGGAACCACCTCCAGGACAGACCAGAACCACCTGCCGAACCAAACTGAATCACCTGCCGAGAACGCTGGAACCACCTGATCCACTGCCCGGAACCACCCGCCGGACACGTCAAAATCACCTGACGGACATGCCAAAATCTTACCTGCTGGACATGCCAAAATCACCAGCCGGCTATGCCAGAACGACTTGCCGGACACTCCGGAATCACCCACCGGGCACGCCGGAGCCACCTCTCAGACTCGCCGGAAGCACGTGCCGGACACGCCGGAACCACCTACTGGACAGACCGGAACCACCTGACGGACCCATCTGAAACACCTGCTGAGCACGCCGGAACAACCTGCTCGACTCGCTGGAGCCACCTGCTGGCCACGCCAAAATCACCAGCCGGCTATGCCAGAACCACTTGCTGGACACTCCGGAATCACCTGCGGGGCATGCCGGAACCACCTCTCAGACGTGCCACTACCATGTGCCGGACACGCCGGAAACACCTACTGGACACAACGGAACCGCCTGTCGGACACGCCTGAACCACCTGCCGAGCATGCAGGAACCACCTGCTCGACTCGCAGGACCCACCTGCCGGACACGCAAAAATCACCTGCTGGCTATGCCAGAACCGCTTGCCGGACTTTCTGGAATCACCTGCTGGGAATGCTGGACCCACCTCTCAAATGTGCCAAAATCAAGTGACGGAGACGCCCAAAGCACCCGCCGAGCTAGCCGGAAGCACCTGCTCGAATCGTCGGAACCACCTGCCGGACCTGCCTGAACAACCTGCTGAGCATGCCGGAGCCACCTGCCGGACGCGCCAAAATCACCTGCGGGCTGGGCCAGAACCACTTGGAGGACTCTCTGGGATCACCTGCCGGGCATGCCGGAACCACCTCTCAGACGTGCCAGAACCACGTGCTGGACAGGCCGGAACCACCTCCAGGACAGACCAGAACCACCTGCCGAACCAAACTGAATCACCTGCCGAGAACGCTGGAACCACCTGATCCACTGCCCGGAACCACCCGCCGGACACGTCAAAATCACCTGACGGACATGCCAAAATCTTACCTGCTGGACATGCCAAAATCACCAGCCGGCTATGCCAGAACGACTTGCCGGACACTCCGGAATCACCCACCGGGCACGCCGGAGCCACCTCTCAGACTCGCCGGAAGCACGTGCCGGACACGCCGGAACCACCTACTGGACAGACCGGAACCACCTGACGGACCCATCTGAAACACCTGCTGAGCACGCCGGAACAACCTGCTCGACTCGCTGGAGCCACCTGCTGGCCACGCCAAAATCACCAGCCGGCTATGCCAGAACCACTTGCTGGACACTCCGGAATCACCTGCGGGGCATGCCGGAACCACCTCTCAGACGTGCCACTACCATGTGCCGGACACGCCGGAAACACCTACTGGACACAACGGAACCGCCTGTCGGACACGCCTGAACCACCTGCCGAGCATGCAGGAACCACCTGCTCGACTCGCAGGACCCACCTGCCGGACACGCAAAAATCACCTGCTGGCTATGCCAGAACCGCTTGCCGGACTTTCTGGAATCACCTGCTGGGAATGCTGGACCCACCTCTCAAATGTGCCAAAATCAAGTGACGGAGACGCCCAAAGCACCCGCCGAGCTAGCCGGAAGCACCTGCTCGAATCGTCGGAACCACCTGCCGGACCTGCCTGAACAACCTGCTGAGCATGCCGGAGCCACCTGCCGGACGCGCCAAAATCACCTGCGGGCTGGGCCAGAACCACTTGGAGGACTCTCTGGGATCACCTGCCGGGCATGCCGGAACCACCTCTCAGACGTGCCAGAACCACGTGCTGGACAGGCCGGAACCACCTCCAGGACAGACCAGAACCACCTGCCGAACCAAACTGAATCACCTGCCGAGAACGCTGGAACCACCTGATCCACTGCCCGGAACCACCCGCCGGACACGTCAAAATCACCTGACGGACATGCCAAAATCTTACCTGCTGGACATGCCAAAATCACCAGCCGGCTATGCCAGAACGACTTGCCGGACACTCCGGAATCACCCACCGGGCACGCCGGAGCCACCTCTCAGACTCGCCGGAAGCACGTGCCGGACACGCCGGAACCACCTACTGGACAGACCGGAACCACCTGACGGACCCATCTGAAACACCTGCTGAGCACGCCGGAACAACCTGCTCGACTCGCTGGAGCCACCTGCTGGCCACGCCAAAATCACCAGCCGGCTATGCCAGAACCACTTGCTGGACACTCCGGAATCACCTGCGGGGCATGCCGGAACCACCTCTCAGACGTGCCACTACCATGTGCCGGACACGCCGGAAACACCTACTGGACACAACGGAACCGCCTGTCGGACACGCCTGAACCACCTGCCGAGCATGCAGGAACCACCTGCTCGACTCGCAGGACCCACCTGCCGGACACGCAAAAATCACCTGCTGGCTATGCCAGAACCGCTTGCCGGACTTTCTGGAATCACCTGCTGGGAATGCTGGACCCACCTCTCAAATGTGCCAAAATCAAGTGACGGAGACGCCCAAAGCACCCGCCGAGCTAGCCGGAAGCACCTGCTCGAATCGTCGGAACCACCTGCCGGACCTGCCTGAACAACCTGCTGAGCATGCCGGAGCCACCTGCCGGACGCGCCAAAATCACCTGCGGGCTGGGCCAGAACCACTTGGAGGACTCTCTGGGATCACCTGCCGGGCATGCCGGAACCACCTCTCAGACGTGCCAGAACCACGTGCTGGACAGGCCGGAACCACCTCCAGGACAGACCAGAACCACCTGCCGAACCAAACTGAATCACCTGCCGAGAACGCTGGAACCACCTGATCCACTGCCCGGAACCACCCGCCGGACACGTCAAAATCACCTGACGGACATGCCAAAATCTTACCTGCTGGACATGCCAAAATCACCAGCCGGCTATGCCAGAACGACTTGCCGGACACTCCGGAATCACCCACCGGGCACGCCGGAGCCACCTCTCAGACTCGCCGGAAGCACGTGCCGGACACGCCGGAACCACCTACTGGACAGACCGGAACCACCTGACGGACCCATCTGAAACACCTGCTGAGCACGCCGGAACAACCTGCTCGACTCGCTGGAGCCACCTGCTGGCCACGCCAAAATCACCAGCCGGCTATGCCAGAACCACTTGCTGGACACTCCGGAATCACCTGCGGGGCATGCCGGAACCACCTCTCAGACGTGCCACTACCATGTGCCGGACACGCCGGAAACACCTACTGGACACAACGGAACCGCCTGTCGGACACGCCTGAACCACCTGCCGAGCATGCAGGAACCACCTGCTCGACTCGCAGGACCCACCTGCCGGACACGCAAAAATCACCTGCTGGCTATGCCAGAACCGCTTGCCGGACTTTCTGGAATCACCTGCTGGGAATGCTGGACCCACCTCTCAAATGTGCCAAAATCAAGTGACGGAGACGCCCAAAGCACCCGCCGAGCTAGCCGGAAGCACCTGCTCGAATCGTCGGAACCACCTGCCGGACCTGCCTGAACAACCTGCTGAGCATGCCGGAGCCACCTGCCGGACGCGCCAAAATCACCTGCGGGCTGGGCCAGAACCACTTGGAGGACTCTCTGGGATCACCTGCCGGGCATGCCGGAACCACCTCTCAGACGTGCCAGAACCACGTGCTGGACAGGCCGGAACCACCTCCAGGACAGACCAGAACCACCTGCCGAACCAAACTGAATCACCTGCCGAGAACGCTGGAACCACCTGATCCACTGCCCGGAACCACCCGCCGGACACGTCAAAATCACCTGACGGACATGCCAAAATCTTACCTGCTGGACATGCCAAAATCACCAGCCGGCTATGCCAGAACGACTTGCCGGACACTCCGGAATCACCCACCGGGCACGCCGGAGCCACCTCTCAGACTCGCCGGAAGCACGTGCCGGACACGCCGGAACCACCTACTGGACAGACCGGAACCACCTGACGGACCCATCTGAAACACCTGCTGAGCACGCCGGAACAACCTGCTCGACTCGCTGGAGCCACCTGCTGGCCACGCCAAAATCACCAGCCGGCTATGCCAGAACCACTTGCTGGACACTCCGGAATCACCTGCGGGGCATGCCGGAACCACCTCTCAGACGTGCCACTACCATGTGCCGGACACGCCGGAAACACCTACTGGACACAACGGAACCGCCTGTCGGACACGCCTGAACCACCTGCCGAGCATGCAGGAACCACCTGCTCGACTCGCAGGACCCACCTGCCGGACACGCAAAAATCACCTGCTGGCTATGCCAGAACCGCTTGCCGGACTTTCTGGAATCACCTGCTGGGAATGCTGGACCCACCTCTCAAATGTGCCAAAATCAAGTGACGGAGACGCCCAAAGCACCCGCCGAGCTAGCCGGAAGCACCTGCTCGAATCGTCGGAACCACCTGCCGGACCTGCCTGAACAACCTGCTGAGCATGCCGGAGCCACCTGCCGGACGCGCCAAAATCACCTGCGGGCTGGGCCAGAACCACTTGGAGGACTCTCTGGGATCACCTGCCGGGCATGCCGGAACCACCTCTCAGACGTGCCAGAACCACGTGCTGGACAGGCCGGAACCACCTCCAGGACAGACCAGAACCACCTGCCGAACCAAACTGAATCACCTGCCGAGAACGCTGGAACCACCTGATCCACTGCCCGGAACCACCCGCCGGACACGTCAAAATCACCTGACGGACATGCCAAAATCTTACCTGCTGGACATGCCAAAATCACCAGCCGGCTATGCCAGAACGACTTGCCGGACACTCCGGAATCACCCACCGGGCACGCCGGAGCCACCTCTCAGACTCGCCGGAAGCACGTGCCGGACACGCCGGAACCACCTACTGGACAGACCGGAACCACCTGACGGACCCATCTGAAACACCTGCTGAGCACGCCGGAACAACCTGCTCGACTCGCTGGAGCCACCTGCTGGCCACGCCAAAATCACCAGCCGGCTATGCCAGAACCACTTGCTGGACACTCCGGAATCACCTGCGGGGCATGCCGGAACCACCTCTCAGACGTGCCACTACCATGTGCCGGACACGCCGGAAACACCTACTGGACACAACGGAACCGCCTGTCGGACACGCCTGAACCACCTGCCGAGCATGCAGGAACCACCTGCTCGACTCGCAGGACCCACCTGCCGGACACGCAAAAATCACCTGCTGGCTATGCCAGAACCGCTTGCCGGACTTTCTGGAATCACCTGCTGGGAATGCTGGACCCACCTCTCAAATGTGCCAAAATCAAGTGACGGAGACGCCCAAAGCACCCGCCGAGCTAGCCGGAAGCACCTGCTCGAATCGTCGGAACCACCTGCCGGACCTGCCTGAACAACCTGCTGAGCATGCCGGAGCCACCTGCCGGACGCGCCAAAATCACCTGCGGGCTGGGCCAGAACCACTTGGAGGACTCTCTGGGATCACCTGCCGGGCATGCCGGAACCACCTCTCAGACGTGCCAGAACCACGTGCTGGACAGGCCGGAACCACCTCCAGGACAGACCAGAACCACCTGCCGAACCAAACTGAATCACCTGCCGAGAACGCTGGAACCACCTGATCCACTGCCCGGAACCACCCGCCGGACACGTCAAAATCACCTGACGGACATGCCAAAATCTTACCTGCTGGACATGCCAAAATCACCAGCCGGCTATGCCAGAACGACTTGCCGGACACTCCGGAATCACCCACCGGGCACGCCGGAGCCACCTCTCAGACTCGCCGGAAGCACGTGCCGGACACGCCGGAACCACCTACTGGACAGACCGGAACCACCTGACGGACCCATCTGAAACACCTGCTGAGCACGCCGGAACAACCTGCTCGACTCGCTGGAGCCACCTGCTGGCCACGCCAAAATCACCAGCCGGCTATGCCAGAACCACTTGCTGGACACTCCGGAATCACCTGCGGGGCATGCCGGAACCACCTCTCAGACGTGCCACTACCATGTGCCGGACACGCCGGAAACACCTACTGGACACAACGGAACCGCCTGTCGGACACGCCTGAACCACCTGCCGAGCATGCAGGAACCACCTGCTCGACTCGCAGGACCCACCTGCCGGACACGCAAAAATCACCTGCTGGCTATGCCAGAACCGCTTGCCGGACTTTCTGGAATCACCTGCTGGGAATGCTGGACCCACCTCTCAAATGTGCCAAAATCAAGTGACGGAGACGCCCAAAGCACCCGCCGAGCTAGCCGGAAGCACCTGCTCGAATCGTCGGAACCACCTGCCGGACCTGCCTGAACAACCTGCTGAGCATGCCGGAGCCACCTGCCGGACGCGCCAAAATCACCTGCGGGCTGGGCCAGAACCACTTGGAGGACTCTCTGGGATCACCTGCCGGGCATGCCGGAACCACCTCTCAGACGTGCCAGAACCACGTGCTGGACAGGCCGGAACCACCTCCAGGACAGACCAGAACCACCTGCCGAACCAAACTGAATCACCTGCCGAGAACGCTGGAACCACCTGATCCACTGCCCGGAACCACCCGCCGGACACGTCAAAATCACCTGACGGACATGCCAAAATCTTACCTGCTGGACATGCCAAAATCACCAGCCGGCTATGCCAGAACGACTTGCCGGACACTCCGGAATCACCCACCGGGCACGCCGGAGCCACCTCTCAGACTCGCCGGAAGCACGTGCCGGACACGCCGGAACCACCTACTGGACAGACCGGAACCACCTGACGGACCCATCTGAAACACCTGCTGAGCACGCCGGAACAACCTGCTCGACTCGCTGGAGCCACCTGCTGGCCACGCCAAAATCACCAGCCGGCTATGCCAGAACCACTTGCTGGACACTCCGGAATCACCTGCGGGGCATGCCGGAACCACCTCTCAGACGTGCCACTACCATGTGCCGGACACGCCGGAAACACCTACTGGACACAACGGAACCGCCTGTCGGACACGCCTGAACCACCTGCCGAGCATGCAGGAACCACCTGCTCGACTCGCAGGACCCACCTGCCGGACACGCAAAAATCACCTGCTGGCTATGCCAGAACCGCTTGCCGGACTTTCTGGAATCACCTGCTGGGAATGCTGGACCCACCTCTCAAATGTGCCAAAATCAAGTGACGGAGACGCCCAAAGCACCCGCCGAGCTAGCCGGAAGCACCTGCTCGAATCGTCGGAACCACCTGCCGGACCTGCCTGAACAACCTGCTGAGCATGCCGGAGCCACCTGCCGGACGCGCCAAAATCACCTGCGGGCTGGGCCAGAACCACTTGGAGGACTCTCTGGGATCACCTGCCGGGCATGCCGGAACCACCTCTCAGACGTGCCAGAACCACGTGCTGGACAGGCCGGAACCACCTCCAGGACAGACCAGAACCACCTGCCGAACCAAACTGAATCACCTGCCGAGAACGCTGGAACCACCTGATCCACTGCCCGGAACCACCCGCCGGACACGTCAAAATCACCTGACGGACATGCCAAAATCTTACCTGCTGGACATGCCAAAATCACCAGCCGGCTATGCCAGAACGACTTGCCGGACACTCCGGAATCACCCACCGGGCACGCCGGAGCCACCTCTCAGACTCGCCGGAAGCACGTGCCGGACACGCCGGAACCACCTACTGGACAGACCGGAACCACCTGACGGACCCATCTGAAACACCTGCTGAGCACGCCGGAACAACCTGCTCGACTCGCTGGAGCCACCTGCTGGCCACGCCAAAATCACCAGCCGGCTATGCCAGAACCACTTGCTGGACACTCCGGAATCACCTGCGGGGCATGCCGGAACCACCTCTCAGACGTGCCACTACCATGTGCCGGACACGCCGGAAACACCTACTGGACACAACGGAACCGCCTGTCGGACACGCCTGAACCACCTGCCGAGCATGCAGGAACCACCTGCTCGACTCGCAGGACCCACCTGCCGGACACGCAAAAATCACCTGCTGGCTATGCCAGAACCGCTTGCCGGACTTTCTGGAATCACCTGCTGGGAATGCTGGACCCACCTCTCAAATGTGCCAAAATCAAGTGACGGAGACGCCCAAAGCACCCGCCGAGCTAGCCGGAAGCACCTGCTCGAATCGTCGGAACCACCTGCCGGACCTGCCTGAACAACCTGCTGAGCATGCCGGAGCCACCTGCCGGACGCGCCAAAATCACCTGCGGGCTGGGCCAGAACCACTTGGAGGACTCTCTGGGATCACCTGCCGGGCATGCCGGAACCACCTCTCAGACGTGCCAGAACCACGTGCTGGACAGGCCGGAACCACCTCCAGGACAGACCAGAACCACCTGCCGAACCAAACTGAATCACCTGCCGAGAACGCTGGAACCACCTGATCCACTGCCCGGAACCACCCGCCGGACACGTCAAAATCACCTGACGGACATGCCAAAATCTTACCTGCTGGACATGCCAAAATCACCAGCCGGCTATGCCAGAACGACTTGCCGGACACTCCGGAATCACCCACCGGGCACGCCGGAGCCACCTCTCAGACTCGCCGGAAGCACGTGCCGGACACGCCGGAACCACCTACTGGACAGACCGGAACCACCTGACGGACCCATCTGAAACACCTGCTGAGCACGCCGGAACAACCTGCTCGACTCGCTGGAGCCACCTGCTGGCCACGCCAAAATCACCAGCCGGCTATGCCAGAACCACTTGCTGGACACTCCGGAATCACCTGCGGGGCATGCCGGAACCACCTCTCAGACGTGCCACTACCATGTGCCGGACACGCCGGAAACACCTACTGGACACAACGGAACCGCCTGTCGGACACGCCTGAACCACCTGCCGAGCATGCAGGAACCACCTGCTCGACTCGCAGGACCCACCTGCCGGACACGCAAAAATCACCTGCTGGCTATGCCAGAACCGCTTGCCGGACTTTCTGGAATCACCTGCTGGGAATGCTGGACCCACCTCTCAAATGTGCCAAAATCAAGTGACGGAGACGCCCAAAGCACCCGCCGAGCTAGCCGGAAGCACCTGCTCGAATCGTCGGAACCACCTGCCGGACCTGCCTGAACAACCTGCTGAGCATGCCGGAGCCACCTGCCGGACGCGCCAAAATCACCTGCGGGCTGGGCCAGAACCACTTGGAGGACTCTCTGGGATCACCTGCCGGGCATGCCGGAACCACCTCTCAGACGTGCCAGAACCACGTGCTGGACAGGCCGGAACCACCTCCAGGACAGACCAGAACCACCTGCCGAACCAAACTGAATCACCTGCCGAGAACGCTGGAACCACCTGATCCACTGCCCGGAACCACCCGCCGGACACGTCAAAATCACCTGACGGACATGCCAAAATCTTACCTGCTGGACATGCCAAAATCACCAGCCGGCTATGCCAGAACGACTTGCCGGACACTCCGGAATCACCCACCGGGCACGCCGGAGCCACCTCTCAGACTCGCCGGAAGCACGTGCCGGACACGCCGGAACCACCTACTGGACAGACCGGAACCACCTGACGGACCCATCTGAAACACCTGCTGAGCACGCCGGAACAACCTGCTCGACTCGCTGGAGCCACCTGCTGGCCACGCCAAAATCACCAGCCGGCTATGCCAGAACCACTTGCTGGACACTCCGGAATCACCTGCGGGGCATGCCGGAACCACCTCTCAGACGTGCCACTACCATGTGCCGGACACGCCGGAAACACCTACTGGACACAACGGAACCGCCTGTCGGACACGCCTGAACCACCTGCCGAGCATGCAGGAACCACCTGCTCGACTCGCAGGACCCACCTGCCGGACACGCAAAAATCACCTGCTGGCTATGCCAGAACCGCTTGCCGGACTTTCTGGAATCACCTGCTGGGAATGCTGGACCCACCTCTCAAATGTGCCAAAATCAAGTGACGGAGACGCCCAAAGCACCCGCCGAGCTAGCCGGAAGCACCTGCTCGAATCGTCGGAACCACCTGCCGGACCTGCCTGAACAACCTGCTGAGCATGCCGGAGCCACCTGCCGGACGCGCCAAAATCACCTGCGGGCTGGGCCAGAACCACTTGGAGGACTCTCTGGGATCACCTGCCGGGCATGCCGGAACCACCTCTCAGACGTGCCAGAACCACGTGCTGGACAGGCCGGAACCACCTCCAGGACAGACCAGAACCACCTGCCGAACCAAACTGAATCACCTGCCGAGAACGCTGGAACCACCTGATCCACTGCCCGGAACCACCCGCCGGACACGTCAAAATCACCTGACGGACATGCCAAAATCTTACCTGCTGGACATGCCAAAATCACCAGCCGGCTATGCCAGAACGACTTGCCGGACACTCCGGAATCACCCACCGGGCACGCCGGAGCCACCTCTCAGACTCGCCGGAAGCACGTGCCGGACACGCCGGAACCACCTACTGGACAGACCGGAACCACCTGACGGACCCATCTGAAACACCTGCTGAGCACGCCGGAACAACCTGCTCGACTCGCTGGAGCCACCTGCTGGCCACGCCAAAATCACCAGCCGGCTATGCCAGAACCACTTGCTGGACACTCCGGAATCACCTGCGGGGCATGCCGGAACCACCTCTCAGACGTGCCACTACCATGTGCCGGACACGCCGGAAACACCTACTGGACACAACGGAACCGCCTGTCGGACACGCCTGAACCACCTGCCGAGCATGCAGGAACCACCTGCTCGACTCGCAGGACCCACCTGCCGGACACGCAAAAATCACCTGCTGGCTATGCCAGAACCGCTTGCCGGACTTTCTGGAATCACCTGCTGGGAATGCTGGACCCACCTCTCAAATGTGCCAAAATCAAGTGACGGAGACGCCCAAAGCACCCGCCGAGCTAGCCGGAAGCACCTGCTCGAATCGTCGGAACCACCTGCCGGACCTGCCTGAACAACCTGCTGAGCATGCCGGAGCCACCTGCCGGACGCGCCAAAATCACCTGCGGGCTGGGCCAGAACCACTTGGAGGACTCTCTGGGATCACCTGCCGGGCATGCCGGAACCACCTCTCAGACGTGCCAGAACCACGTGCTGGACAGGCCGGAACCACCTCCAGGACAGACCAGAACCACCTGCCGAACCAAACTGAATCACCTGCCGAGAACGCTGGAACCACCTGATCCACTGCCCGGAACCACCCGCCGGACACGTCAAAATCACCTGACGGACATGCCAAAATCTTACCTGCTGGACATGCCAAAATCACCAGCCGGCTATGCCAGAACGACTTGCCGGACACTCCGGAATCACCCACCGGGCACGCCGGAGCCACCTCTCAGACTCGCCGGAAGCACGTGCCGGACACGCCGGAACCACCTACTGGACAGACCGGAACCACCTGACGGACCCATCTGAAACACCTGCTGAGCACGCCGGAACAACCTGCTCGACTCGCTGGAGCCACCTGCTGGCCACGCCAAAATCACCAGCCGGCTATGCCAGAACCACTTGCTGGACACTCCGGAATCACCTGCGGGGCATGCCGGAACCACCTCTCAGACGTGCCACTACCATGTGCCGGACACGCCGGAAACACCTACTGGACACAACGGAACCGCCTGTCGGACACGCCTGAACCACCTGCCGAGCATGCAGGAACCACCTGCTCGACTCGCAGGACCCACCTGCCGGACACGCAAAAATCACCTGCTGGCTATGCCAGAACCGCTTGCCGGACTTTCTGGAATCACCTGCTGGGAATGCTGGACCCACCTCTCAAATGTGCCAAAATCAAGTGACGGAGACGCCCAAAGCACCCGCCGAGCTAGCCGGAAGCACCTGCTCGAATCGTCGGAACCACCTGCCGGACCTGCCTGAACAACCTGCTGAGCATGCCGGAGCCACCTGCCGGACGCGCCAAAATCACCTGCGGGCTGGGCCAGAACCACTTGGAGGACTCTCTGGGATCACCTGCCGGGCATGCCGGAACCACCTCTCAGACGTGCCAGAACCACGTGCTGGACAGGCCGGAACCACCTCCAGGACAGACCAGAACCACCTGCCGAACCAAACTGAATCACCTGCCGAGAACGCTGGAACCACCTGATCCACTGCCCGGAACCACCCGCCGGACACGTCAAAATCACCTGACGGACATGCCAAAATCTTACCTGCTGGACATGCCAAAATCACCAGCCGGCTATGCCAGAACGACTTGCCGGACACTCCGGAATCACCCACCGGGCACGCCGGAGCCACCTCTCAGACTCGCCGGAAGCACGTGCCGGACACGCCGGAACCACCTACTGGACAGACCGGAACCACCTGACGGACCCATCTGAAACACCTGCTGAGCACGCCGGAACAACCTGCTCGACTCGCTGGAGCCACCTGCTGGCCACGCCAAAATCACCAGCCGGCTATGCCAGAACCACTTGCTGGACACTCCGGAATCACCTGCGGGGCATGCCGGAACCACCTCTCAGACGTGCCACTACCATGTGCCGGACACGCCGGAAACACCTACTGGACACAACGGAACCGCCTGTCGGACACGCCTGAACCACCTGCCGAGCATGCAGGAACCACCTGCTCGACTCGCAGGACCCACCTGCCGGACACGCAAAAATCACCTGCTGGCTATGCCAGAACCGCTTGCCGGACTTTCTGGAATCACCTGCTGGGAATGCTGGACCCACCTCTCAAATGTGCCAAAATCAAGTGACGGAGACGCCCAAAGCACCCGCCGAGCTAGCCGGAAGCACCTGCTCGAATCGTCGGAACCACCTGCCGGACCTGCCTGAACAACCTGCTGAGCATGCCGGAGCCACCTGCCGGACGCGCCAAAATCACCTGCGGGCTGGGCCAGAACCACTTGGAGGACTCTCTGGGATCACCTGCCGGGCATGCCGGAACCACCTCTCAGACGTGCCAGAACCACGTGCTGGACAGGCCGGAACCACCTCCAGGACAGACCAGAACCACCTGCCGAACCAAACTGAATCACCTGCCGAGAACGCTGGAACCACCTGATCCACTGCCCGGAACCACCCGCCGGACACGTCAAAATCACCTGACGGACATGCCAAAATCTTACCTGCTGGACATGCCAAAATCACCAGCCGGCTATGCCAGAACGACTTGCCGGACACTCCGGAATCACCCACCGGGCACGCCGGAGCCACCTCTCAGACTCGCCGGAAGCACGTGCCGGACACGCCGGAACCACCTACTGGACAGACCGGAACCACCTGACGGACCCATCTGAAACACCTGCTGAGCACGCCGGAACAACCTGCTCGACTCGCTGGAGCCACCTGCTGGCCACGCCAAAATCACCAGCCGGCTATGCCAGAACCACTTGCTGGACACTCCGGAATCACCTGCGGGGCATGCCGGAACCACCTCTCAGACGTGCCACTACCATGTGCCGGACACGCCGGAAACACCTACTGGACACAACGGAACCGCCTGTCGGACACGCCTGAACCACCTGCCGAGCATGCAGGAACCACCTGCTCGACTCGCAGGACCCACCTGCCGGACACGCAAAAATCACCTGCTGGCTATGCCAGAACCGCTTGCCGGACTTTCTGGAATCACCTGCTGGGAATGCTGGACCCACCTCTCAAATGTGCCAAAATCAAGTGACGGAGACGCCCAAAGCACCCGCCGAGCTAGCCGGAAGCACCTGCTCGAATCGTCGGAACCACCTGCCGGACCTGCCTGAACAACCTGCTGAGCATGCCGGAGCCACCTGCCGGACGCGCCAAAATCACCTGCGGGCTGGGCCAGAACCACTTGGAGGACTCTCTGGGATCACCTGCCGGGCATGCCGGAACCACCTCTCAGACGTGCCAGAACCACGTGCTGGACAGGCCGGAACCACCTCCAGGACAGACCAGAACCACCTGCCGAACCAAACTGAATCACCTGCCGAGAACGCTGGAACCACCTGATCCACTGCCCGGAACCACCCGCCGGACACGTCAAAATCACCTGACGGACATGCCAAAATCTTACCTGCTGGACATGCCAAAATCACCAGCCGGCTATGCCAGAACGACTTGCCGGACACTCCGGAATCACCCACCGGGCACGCCGGAGCCACCTCTCAGACTCGCCGGAAGCACGTGCCGGACACGCCGGAACCACCTACTGGACAGACCGGAACCACCTGACGGACCCATCTGAAACACCTGCTGAGCACGCCGGAACAACCTGCTCGACTCGCTGGAGCCACCTGCTGGCCACGCCAAAATCACCAGCCGGCTATGCCAGAACCACTTGCTGGACACTCCGGAATCACCTGCGGGGCATGCCGGAACCACCTCTCAGACGTGCCACTACCATGTGCCGGACACGCCGGAAACACCTACTGGACACAACGGAACCGCCTGTCGGACACGCCTGAACCACCTGCCGAGCATGCAGGAACCACCTGCTCGACTCGCAGGACCCACCTGCCGGACACGCAAAAATCACCTGCTGGCTATGCCAGAACCGCTTGCCGGACTTTCTGGAATCACCTGCTGGGAATGCTGGACCCACCTCTCAAATGTGCCAAAATCAAGTGACGGAGACGCCCAAAGCACCCGCCGAGCTAGCCGGAAGCACCTGCTCGAATCGTCGGAACCACCTGCCGGACCTGCCTGAACAACCTGCTGAGCATGCCGGAGCCACCTGCCGGACGCGCCAAAATCACCTGCGGGCTGGGCCAGAACCACTTGGAGGACTCTCTGGGATCACCTGCCGGGCATGCCGGAACCACCTCTCAGACGTGCCAGAACCACGTGCTGGACAGGCCGGAACCACCTCCAGGACAGACCAGAACCACCTGCCGAACCAAACTGAATCACCTGCCGAGAACGCTGGAACCACCTGATCCACTGCCCGGAACCACCCGCCGGACACGTCAAAATCACCTGACGGACATGCCAAAATCTTACCTGCTGGACATGCCAAAATCACCAGCCGGCTATGCCAGAACGACTTGCCGGACACTCCGGAATCACCCACCGGGCACGCCGGAGCCACCTCTCAGACTCGCCGGAAGCACGTGCCGGACACGCCGGAACCACCTACTGGACAGACCGGAACCACCTGACGGACCCATCTGAAACACCTGCTGAGCACGCCGGAACAACCTGCTCGACTCGCTGGAGCCACCTGCTGGCCACGCCAAAATCACCAGCCGGCTATGCCAGAACCACTTGCTGGACACTCCGGAATCACCTGCGGGGCATGCCGGAACCACCTCTCAGACGTGCCACTACCATGTGCCGGACACGCCGGAAACACCTACTGGACACAACGGAACCGCCTGTCGGACACGCCTGAACCACCTGCCGAGCATGCAGGAACCACCTGCTCGACTCGCAGGACCCACCTGCCGGACACGCAAAAATCACCTGCTGGCTATGCCAGAACCGCTTGCCGGACTTTCTGGAATCACCTGCTGGGAATGCTGGACCCACCTCTCAAATGTGCCAAAATCAAGTGACGGAGACGCCCAAAGCACCCGCCGAGCTAGCCGGAAGCACCTGCTCGAATCGTCGGAACCACCTGCCGGACCTGCCTGAACAACCTGCTGAGCATGCCGGAGCCACCTGCCGGACGCGCCAAAATCACCTGCGGGCTGGGCCAGAACCACTTGGAGGACTCTCTGGGATCACCTGCCGGGCATGCCGGAACCACCTCTCAGACGTGCCAGAACCACGTGCTGGACAGGCCGGAACCACCTCCAGGACAGACCAGAACCACCTGCCGAACCAAACTGAATCACCTGCCGAGAACGCTGGAACCACCTGATCCACTGCCCGGAACCACCCGCCGGACACGTCAAAATCACCTGACGGACATGCCAAAATCTTACCTGCTGGACATGCCAAAATCACCAGCCGGCTATGCCAGAACGACTTGCCGGACACTCCGGAATCACCCACCGGGCACGCCGGAGCCACCTCTCAGACTCGCCGGAAGCACGTGCCGGACACGCCGGAACCACCTACTGGACAGACCGGAACCACCTGACGGACCCATCTGAAACACCTGCTGAGCACGCCGGAACAACCTGCTCGACTCGCTGGAGCCACCTGCTGGCCACGCCAAAATCACCAGCCGGCTATGCCAGAACCACTTGCTGGACACTCCGGAATCACCTGCGGGGCATGCCGGAACCACCTCTCAGACGTGCCACTACCATGTGCCGGACACGCCGGAAACACCTACTGGACACAACGGAACCGCCTGTCGGACACGCCTGAACCACCTGCCGAGCATGCAGGAACCACCTGCTCGACTCGCAGGACCCACCTGCCGGACACGCAAAAATCACCTGCTGGCTATGCCAGAACCGCTTGCCGGACTTTCTGGAATCACCTGCTGGGAATGCTGGACCCACCTCTCAAATGTGCCAAAATCAAGTGACGGAGACGCCCAAAGCACCCGCCGAGCTAGCCGGAAGCACCTGCTCGAATCGTCGGAACCACCTGCCGGACCTGCCTGAACAACCTGCTGAGCATGCCGGAGCCACCTGCCGGACGCGCCAAAATCACCTGCGGGCTGGGCCAGAACCACTTGGAGGACTCTCTGGGATCACCTGCCGGGCATGCCGGAACCACCTCTCAGACGTGCCAGAACCACGTGCTGGACAGGCCGGAACCACCTCCAGGACAGACCAGAACCACCTGCCGAACCAAACTGAATCACCTGCCGAGAACGCTGGAACCACCTGATCCACTGCCCGGAACCACCCGCCGGACACGTCAAAATCACCTGACGGACATGCCAAAATCTTACCTGCTGGACATGCCAAAATCACCAGCCGGCTATGCCAGAACGACTTGCCGGACACTCCGGAATCACCCACCGGGCACGCCGGAGCCACCTCTCAGACTCGCCGGAAGCACGTGCCGGACACGCCGGAACCACCTACTGGACAGACCGGAACCACCTGACGGACCCATCTGAAACACCTGCTGAGCACGCCGGAACAACCTGCTCGACTCGCTGGAGCCACCTGCTGGCCACGCCAAAATCACCAGCCGGCTATGCCAGAACCACTTGCTGGACACTCCGGAATCACCTGCGGGGCATGCCGGAACCACCTCTCAGACGTGCCACTACCATGTGCCGGACACGCCGGAAACACCTACTGGACACAACGGAACCGCCTGTCGGACACGCCTGAACCACCTGCCGAGCATGCAGGAACCACCTGCTCGACTCGCAGGACCCACCTGCCGGACACGCAAAAATCACCTGCTGGCTATGCCAGAACCGCTTGCCGGACTTTCTGGAATCACCTGCTGGGAATGCTGGACCCACCTCTCAAATGTGCCAAAATCAAGTGACGGAGACGCCCAAAGCACCCGCCGAGCTAGCCGGAAGCACCTGCTCGAATCGTCGGAACCACCTGCCGGACCTGCCTGAACAACCTGCTGAGCATGCCGGAGCCACCTGCCGGACGCGCCAAAATCACCTGCGGGCTGGGCCAGAACCACTTGGAGGACTCTCTGGGATCACCTGCCGGGCATGCCGGAACCACCTCTCAGACGTGCCAGAACCACGTGCTGGACAGGCCGGAACCACCTCCAGGACAGACCAGAACCACCTGCCGAACCAAACTGAATCACCTGCCGAGAACGCTGGAACCACCTGATCCACTGCCCGGAACCACCCGCCGGACACGTCAAAATCACCTGACGGACATGCCAAAATCTTACCTGCTGGACATGCCAAAATCACCAGCCGGCTATGCCAGAACGACTTGCCGGACACTCCGGAATCACCCACCGGGCACGCCGGAGCCACCTCTCAGACTCGCCGGAAGCACGTGCCGGACACGCCGGAACCACCTACTGGACAGACCGGAACCACCTGACGGACCCATCTGAAACACCTGCTGAGCACGCCGGAACAACCTGCTCGACTCGCTGGAGCCACCTGCTGGCCACGCCAAAATCACCAGCCGGCTATGCCAGAACCACTTGCTGGACACTCCGGAATCACCTGCGGGGCATGCCGGAACCACCTCTCAGACGTGCCACTACCATGTGCCGGACACGCCGGAAACACCTACTGGACACAACGGAACCGCCTGTCGGACACGCCTGAACCACCTGCCGAGCATGCAGGAACCACCTGCTCGACTCGCAGGACCCACCTGCCGGACACGCAAAAATCACCTGCTGGCTATGCCAGAACCGCTTGCCGGACTTTCTGGAATCACCTGCTGGGAATGCTGGACCCACCTCTCAAATGTGCCAAAATCAAGTGACGGAGACGCCCAAAGCACCCGCCGAGCTAGCCGGAAGCACCTGCTCGAATCGTCGGAACCACCTGCCGGACCTGCCTGAACAACCTGCTGAGCATGCCGGAGCCACCTGCCGGACGCGCCAAAATCACCTGCGGGCTGGGCCAGAACCACTTGGAGGACTCTCTGGGATCACCTGCCGGGCATGCCGGAACCACCTCTCAGACGTGCCAGAACCACGTGCTGGACAGGCCGGAACCACCTCCAGGACAGACCAGAACCACCTGCCGAACCAAACTGAATCACCTGCCGAGAACGCTGGAACCACCTGATCCACTGCCCGGAACCACCCGCCGGACACGTCAAAATCACCTGACGGACATGCCAAAATCTTACCTGCTGGACATGCCAAAATCACCAGCCGGCTATGCCAGAACGACTTGCCGGACACTCCGGAATCACCCACCGGGCACGCCGGAGCCACCTCTCAGACTCGCCGGAAGCACGTGCCGGACACGCCGGAACCACCTACTGGACAGACCGGAACCACCTGACGGACCCATCTGAAACACCTGCTGAGCACGCCGGAACAACCTGCTCGACTCGCTGGAGCCACCTGCTGGCCACGCCAAAATCACCAGCCGGCTATGCCAGAACCACTTGCTGGACACTCCGGAATCACCTGCGGGGCATGCCGGAACCACCTCTCAGACGTGCCACTACCATGTGCCGGACACGCCGGAAACACCTACTGGACACAACGGAACCGCCTGTCGGACACGC
Organism: Equus asinus; assembly: GCF_041296235.1. Classification (NCBI taxonomy): domain Eukaryota; kingdom Metazoa; phylum Chordata; class Mammalia; order Perissodactyla; family Equidae; genus Equus; species Equus asinus. Next base: position 26,516 of record NW_027224982.1, read on the forward strand.
CTGAACCACCTGCCGAGCATGCAGGAACCACCTGCTCGACTCGCAGGACCCACCTGCCGGACACGCAAAAATCACCTGCTGGCTATGCCAGAACCGCTTGCCGGACTTTCTGGAATCACCTGCTGGGAATGCTGGACCCACCTCTCAAATGTGCCAAAATCAAGTGACGGAGACGCCCAAAGCACCCGCCGAGCTAGCCGGAAGCACCTGCTCGAATCGTCGGAACCACCTGCCGGACCTGCCTGAACAACCTGCTGAGCATGCCGGAGCCACCTGCCGGACGCGCCAAAATCACCTGCGGGCTGGGCCAGAACCACTTGGAGGACTCTCTGGGATCACCTGCCGGGCATGCCGGAACCACCTCTCAGACGTGCCAGAACCACGTGCTGGACAGGCCGGAACCACCTCCAGGACAGACCAGAACCACCTGCCGAACCAAACTGAATCACCTGCCGAGAACGCTGGAACCACCTGATCCACTGCCCGGAACCACCCGCCGGACACGTCAAAATCACCTGACGGACATGCCAAAATCTTACCTGCTGGACATGCCAAAATCACCAGCCGGCTATGCCAGAACGACTTGCCGGACACTCCGGAATCACCCACCGGGCACGCCGGAGCCACCTCTCAGACTCGCCGGAAGCACGTGCCGGACACGCCGGAACCACCTACTGGACAGACCGGAACCACCTGACGGACCCATCTGAAACACCTGCTGAGCACGCCGGAACAACCTGCTCGACTCGCTGGAGCCACCTGCTGGCCACGCCAAAATCACCAGCCGGCTATGCCAGAACCACTTGCTGGACACTCCGGAATCACCTGCGGGGCATGCCGGAACCACCTCTCAGACGTGCCACTACCATGTGCCGGACACGCCGGAAACACCTACTGGACACAACGGAACCGCCTGTCGGACACGCCTGAACCACCTGCCGAGCATGCAGGAACCACCTGCTCGACTCGCAGGACCCACCTGCCGGACACGCAAAAATCACCTGCTGGCTATGCCAGAACCGCTTGCCGGACTTTCTGGAATCACCTGCTGGGAATGCTGGACCCACCTCTCAAATGTGCCAAAATCAAGTGACGGAGACGCCCAAAGCACCCGCCGAGCTAGCCGGAAGCACCTGCTCGAATCGTCGGAACCACCTGCCGGACCTGCCTGAACAACCTGCTGAGCATGCCGGAGCCACCTGCCGGACGCGCCAAAATCACCTGCGGGCTGGGCCAGAACCACTTGGAGGACTCTCTGGGATCACCTGCCGGGCATGCCGGAACCACCTCTCAGACGTGCCAGAACCACGTGCTGGACAGGCCGGAACCACCTCCAGGACAGACCAGAACCACCTGCCGAACCAAACTGAATCACCTGCCGAGAACGCTGGAACCACCTGATCCACTGCCCGGAACCACCCGCCGGACACGTCAAAATCACCTGACGGACATGCCAAAATCTTACCTGCTGGACATGCCAAAATCACCAGCCGGCTATGCCAGAACGACTTGCCGGACACTCCGGAATCACCCACCGGGCACGCCGGAGCCACCTCTCAGACTCGCCGGAAGCACGTGCCGGACACGCCGGAACCACCTACTGGACAGACCGGAACCACCTGACGGACCCATCTGAAACACCTGCTGAGCACGCCGGAACAACCTGCTCGACTCGCTGGAGCCACCTGCTGGCCACGCCAAAATCACCAGCCGGCTATGCCAGAACCACTTGCTGGACACTCCGGAATCACCTGCGGGGCATGCCGGAACCACCTCTCAGACGTGCCACTACCATGTGCCGGACACGCCGGAAACACCTACTGGACACAACGGAACCGCCTGTCGGACACGCCTGAACCACCTGCCGAGCATGCAGGAACCACCTGCTCGACTCGCAGGACCCACCTGCCGGACACGCAAAAATCACCTGCTGGCTATGCCAGAACCGCTTGCCGGACTTTCTGGAATCACCTGCTGGGAATGCTGGACCCACCTCTCAAATGTGCCAAAATCAAGTGACGGAGACGCCCAAAGCACCCGCCGAGCTAGCCGGAAGCACCTGCTCGAATCGTCGGAACCACCTGCCGGACCTGCCTGAACAACCTGCTGAGCATGCCGGAGCCACCTGCCGGACGCGCCAAAATCACCTGCGGGCTGGGCCAGAACCACTTGGAGGACTCTCTGGGATCACCTGCCGGGCATGCCGGAACCACCTCTCAGACGTGCCAGAACCACGTGCTGGACAGGCCGGAACCACCTCCAGGACAGACCAGAACCACCTGCCGAACCAAACTGAATCACCTGCCGAGAACGCTGGAACCACCTGATCCACTGCCCGGAACCACCCGCCGGACACGTCAAAATCACCTGACGGACATGCCAAAATCTTACCTGCTGGACATGCCAAAATCACCAGCCGGCTATGCCAGAACGACTTGCCGGACACTCCGGAATCACCCACCGGGCACGCCGGAGCCACCTCTCAGACTCGCCGGAAGCACGTGCCGGACACGCCGGAACCACCTACTGGACAGACCGGAACCACCTGACGGACCCATCTGAAACACCTGCTGAGCACGCCGGAACAACCTGCTCGACTCGCTGGAGCCACCTGCTGGCCACGCCAAAATCACCAGCCGGCTATGCCAGAACCACTTGCTGGACACTCCGGAATCACCTGCGGGGCATGCCGGAACCACCTCTCAGACGTGCCACTACCATGTGCCGGACACGCCGGAAACACCTACTGGACACAACGGAACCGCCTGTCGGACACGCCTGAACCACCTGCCGAGCATGCAGGAACCACCTGCTCGACTCGCAGGACCCACCTGCCGGACACGCAAAAATCACCTGCTGGCTATGCCAGAACCGCTTGCCGGACTTTCTGGAATCACCTGCTGGGAATGCTGGACCCACCTCTCAAATGTGCCAAAATCAAGTGACGGAGACGCCCAAAGCACCCGCCGAGCTAGCCGGAAGCACCTGCTCGAATCGTCGGAACCACCTGCCGGACCTGCCTGAACAACCTGCTGAGCATGCCGGAGCCACCTGCCGGACGCGCCAAAATCACCTGCGGGCTGGGCCAGAACCACTTGGAGGACTCTCTGGGATCACCTGCCGGGCATGCCGGAACCACCTCTCAGACGTGCCAGAACCACGTGCTGGACAGGCCGGAACCACCTCCAGGACAGACCAGAACCACCTGCCGAACCAAACTGAATCACCTGCCGAGAACGCTGGAACCACCTGATCCACTGCCCGGAACCACCCGCCGGACACGTCAAAATCACCTGACGGACATGCCAAAATCTTACCTGCTGGACATGCCAAAATCACCAGCCGGCTATGCCAGAACGACTTGCCGGACACTCCGGAATCACCCACCGGGCACGCCGGAGCCACCTCTCAGACTCGCCGGAAGCACGTGCCGGACACGCCGGAACCACCTACTGGACAGACCGGAACCACCTGACGGACCCATCTGAAACACCTGCTGAGCACGCCGGAACAACCTGCTCGACTCGCTGGAGCCACCTGCTGGCCACGCCAAAATCACCAGCCGGCTATGCCAGAACCACTTGCTGGACACTCCGGAATCACCTGCGGGGCATGCCGGAACCACCTCTCAGACGTGCCACTACCATGTGCCGGACACGCCGGAAACACCTACTGGACACAACGGAACCGCCTGTCGGACACGCCTGAACCACCTGCCGAGCATGCAGGAACCACCTGCTCGACTCGCAGGACCCACCTGCCGGACACGCAAAAATCACCTGCTGGCTATGCCAGAACCGCTTGCCGGACTTTCTGGAATCACCTGCTGGGAATGCTGGACCCACCTCTCAAATGTGCCAAAATCAAGTGACGGAGACGCCCAAAGCACCCGCCGAGCTAGCCGGAAGCACCTGCTCGAATCGTCGGAACCACCTGCCGGACCTGCCTGAACAACCTGCTGAGCATGCCGGAGCCACCTGCCGGACGCGCCAAAATCACCTGCGGGCTGGGCCAGAACCACTTGGAGGACTCTCTGGGATCACCTGCCGGGCATGCCGGAACCACCTCTCAGACGTGCCAGAACCACGTGCTGGACAGGCCGGAACCACCTCCAGGACAGACCAGAACCACCTGCCGAACCAAACTGAATCACCTGCCGAGAACGCTGGAACCACCTGATCCACTGCCCGGAACCACCCGCCGGACACGTCAAAATCACCTGACGGACATGCCAAAATCTTACCTGCTGGACATGCCAAAATCACCAGCCGGCTATGCCAGAACGACTTGCCGGACACTCCGGAATCACCCACCGGGCACGCCGGAGCCACCTCTCAGACTCGCCGGAAGCACGTGCCGGACACGCCGGAACCACCTACTGGACAGACCGGAACCACCTGACGGACCCATCTGAAACACCTGCTGAGCACGCCGGAACAACCTGCTCGACTCGCTGGAGCCACCTGCTGGCCACGCCAAAATCACCAGCCGGCTATGCCAGAACCACTTGCTGGACACTCCGGAATCACCTGCGGGGCATGCCGGAACCACCTCTCAGACGTGCCACTACCATGTGCCGGACACGCCGGAAACACCTACTGGACACAACGGAACCGCCTGTCGGACACGCCTGAACCACCTGCCGAGCATGCAGGAACCACCTGCTCGACTCGCAGGACCCACCTGCCGGACACGCAAAAATCACCTGCTGGCTATGCCAGAACCGCTTGCCGGACTTTCTGGAATCACCTGCTGGGAATGCTGGACCCACCTCTCAAATGTGCCAAAATCAAGTGACGGAGACGCCCAAAGCACCCGCCGAGCTAGCCGGAAGCACCTGCTCGAATCGTCGGAACCACCTGCCGGACCTGCCTGAACAACCTGCTGAGCATGCCGGAGCCACCTGCCGGACGCGCCAAAATCACCTGCGGGCTGGGCCAGAACCACTTGGAGGACTCTCTGGGATCACCTGCCGGGCATGCCGGAACCACCTCTCAGACGTGCCAGAACCACGTGCTGGACAGGCCGGAACCACCTCCAGGACAGACCAGAACCACCTGCCGAACCAAACTGAATCACCTGCCGAGAACGCTGGAACCACCTGATCCACTGCCCGGAACCACCCGCCGGACACGTCAAAATCACCTGACGGACATGCCAAAATCTTACCTGCTGGACATGCCAAAATCACCAGCCGGCTATGCCAGAACGACTTGCCGGACACTCCGGAATCACCCACCGGGCACGCCGGAGCCACCTCTCAGACTCGCCGGAAGCACGTGCCGGACACGCCGGAACCACCTACTGGACAGACCGGAACCACCTGACGGACCCATCTGAAACACCTGCTGAGCACGCCGGAACAACCTGCTCGACTCGCTGGAGCCACCTGCTGGCCACGCCAAAATCACCAGCCGGCTATGCCAGAACCACTTGCTGGACACTCCGGAATCACCTGCGGGGCATGCCGGAACCACCTCTCAGACGTGCCACTACCATGTGCCGGACACGCCGGAAACACCTACTGGACACAACGGAACCGCCTGTCGGACACGCCTGAACCACCTGCCGAGCATGCAGGAACCACCTGCTCGACTCGCAGGACCCACCTGCCGGACACGCAAAAATCACCTGCTGGCTATGCCAGAACCGCTTGCCGGACTTTCTGGAATCACCTGCTGGGAATGCTGGACCCACCTCTCAAATGTGCCAAAATCAAGTGACGGAGACGCCCAAAGCACCCGCCGAGCTAGCCGGAAGCACCTGCTCGAATCGTCGGAACCACCTGCCGGACCTGCCTGAACAACCTGCTGAGCATGCCGGAGCCACCTGCCGGACGCGCCAAAATCACCTGCGGGCTGGGCCAGAACCACTTGGAGGACTCTCTGGGATCACCTGCCGGGCATGCCGGAACCACCTCTCAGACGTGCCAGAACCACGTGCTGGACAGGCCGGAACCACCTCCAGGACAGACCAGAACCACCTGCCGAACCAAACTGAATCACCTGCCGAGAACGCTGGAACCACCTGATCCACTGCCCGGAACCACCCGCCGGACACGTCAAAATCACCTGACGGACATGCCAAAATCTTACCTGCTGGACATGCCAAAATCACCAGCCGGCTATGCCAGAACGACTTG
>NW_027224983.1:0-17633 GCF_041296235.1 Equus asinus
GGGCGGGGCGGGCGGCGGTGGGAAACGAGGGGTGGTGGGGGCGGCGGTGGGGGCGGGGATGGGGGCGGGGCGCCTGGCTGGGCGCTCTCCCCTCGCGGCCCGGGAACACTCCAGGCCGCCCTGGCCGCTCGGATCCGGCGATGGGTCGCAGGAGATGCGGCTGCTGGGAGGGGGGTGGCGCGGGGCACTTGGCCCGAGGCGTCGGGGCGTCGGGCCGCCGGGCCCGTGCTCCTCTGAGTCCCCTCCGGCCCGAGGGGCCTCCCAGCGGGAGCCCTGACCTCTGCGGCGCCGGCCGGGCCCCGACTTGCCCAAACCCAGGCGGAGCCACCGGCGCGACCAGAGGGCGTCAGCGGAAGCCCGCCGCGCTGCCCCTGAGGGAGCGGGGAGGCGGGGCGGCCACACTTCCCCCCCGCCAGCGCCGCCCAGGAGACCGGCACCCCGCCCCCAACCCGCCCCTCGCGGGGACCCTGGACAGCTCCTGCTGGCGCCAGCCCAGAGACCCAGAGACAGAGACAGAGACAGAGACACGGAGAAACAGAGAAACGGCGACACGGAGAGGATCCAAGACACGGACCTAGACAGACACCCACCCTGACCCAGAGAGGCTCTGCCCAAGAGCTCGCTTCCCCCCCAGGAGGGCGGTGGTGCTGGAGCTGGGCCCGGGCCAGGAGGCAGGGGCCCCGGGCTGGCGATCACCCCTGGGGCCCTAGGCCGCGCAGACAGGCTCTCAGGAGTCCCGGGCTCCCGGCATCGCTGCCCCGCCATCGCCCAGGAACCACAGGCAGGCACCGGAGCTCGCTGGCGCGCTCTGTCTGCGCTTGCGTGTGCGTGTGCTTGTGCGGGTTGTGCGAGTGGGTGTGTAGGCGTGTGTGTGTGTGTGTGTGTGTGTGTGTGCGCGCGCGCGCGCGCGCGCCTGTGTGTCTGTGTGCCTGTGTGTGTGTGTGCGTCCGGGTTTGTGTGTTCCTTTCTCTCCGCTTCTTCGCTCTGGCTCTTTTCCTCTTTCTGCCGGGCACCCCCGACCTTACTGAGTTGATAGAAGGAGCAGGCAGAAAAGTCAGGGCCCAGAGAACTTGGCACGAGAAAGCAGCTCCATCTACCAGACATGTAGAAGCCCCTCCCCGACGACCGACCGCAGCGTCCCCGTTCTGCTCAAGTGCCGCTGGGGACGTTGCCCGGGATCTCCCGCCCGCTAGGTCACCGACGAAGGCGCCTCCGTCTTCCCAAGAGCGCGCTCGCGCCCAGGACGGAGGGAGGAGCAGCACGGTGTGATGACGGGGAGGAAGAGTCGCGTCCGAAGGCCCGTCGGTGCCTGCCGACGTCCCGGCTCTCCCTGTCTCGAGACCTCTGGGCTTCAGGGTTCTGTGCCGCAAGGCTTTCCCGCCGCACCCCCCGGGACCCAGGGCGCGCTGTGTGCGCTGCCCGTCTCCAGCGTTTGGGCCCTGTGGGCCTTCTTGCGTCCCACTGGAAAGGGGACCCTGGGACGGAGAGAAGATGGGCAGGGGGCGGGCTTCGGCAAAGAGAGCGACGGCCATCCACAGACGTCCGACGAGGCCCTCCGGGGCGCCAAGCTCTCCATTTTCCACGGCACGTGTCCTCGTCAGGTTCTGCCACCTCTGGCCGGCATGCGTAGGCACACCGCTGGTCTTGCGGCCCCAGAGGCGAGGAGGCGAACGCCCCGGAGGCCGAGATTGGCACCCGCGTTCTCGGCTGCTGGGTGGCCAGCACCTAGGAGAGTGTCTGGCCGGAAGCAGCCAGGCGATCGATCCCTGGGTGCTGGATGAGCCTCGGCGGCAAGAAGTAGGCTCGTGGGGAAGGACGGCGGCCGAGGCCCGGGCCCCCACCGAGGCCGCGCTCCGTGCTGAGCGGTCTGCTCCGTATTTCCCGCTTGCGTTCTCACCAGCACTCGCCCCCGCAAGGAGGCACGAACGCCAGGACCCCCTCGCACCAGAGGAGGAAAGCGCAGCTCAGGGAGGGCACGTCACTCGCGGGAGACGGCGCCCCTTGGGTTTCAGCTCAGGACTTCGGTCTCCCGAGCCTGCGTTTCGGGGCAAGGCTCCGGTCCCGCGCTCCGGGAAACTGACAGGGACGCAGTCCCGCTTCTCCCCGCAGAAGGTGCTCCTCGGAGATCAGATCCGGGGACCCGTCAGAACCACCCCGGGCACGAGCTGGCAGGGAGCGACGCGCACCGCACCCCCCCCCCTCCCCCATCCCGCAGCCCGCAGCCCGCAGCCCGAGGAAGCGAGGAGCAGGCGATAGAGGCGCTGGGTTGGCAGGAGGGGAAACGGGGCCGGCAGGAGAAGCGAACCGCGAAGAGACTCCCTCCCAGGACGACGATGGCTGAACGGGGAGAGGAGGGAGCTTTGGGTCCTCTCTCGTCCTGCTTTGACCGGGATGTCCCCATTTTTCCACAGCGAGCGAGTATGGCTCTTGGATTCGGTGGGGAAGACGTGATTTATCTGGAGGACTTTTCCCTTCGGGGGTTCAAAGTCCGTTCTCTGAGGCAAGGCTCCCTCTCTGCCTCCCTGTCCTTCCCATTCGCCTCCCCGGAAGCCAGCTCTCCTCCCGGTTTCCTGGATCCCTTGGCCACGGTCCTCTGTTGCAAACACAGGCAGGTGCAAAGAAGATGCGAAAGGCTGCCCGAGCCACGCGAACGGAAAGCTGAAGCCAGGGAGCCAGGAAGGGCTGGCTGCTGAGGGAGGACGTGTCCTGTCAGGAGGCTTTTCAACTCCCTCTGACAGATGCGGCCTGGAGGGGCGGGGCCCGGCCGGGGCCCTGGGGTGGTAGGGGTCGGGTGTGAGGGGGTGGGTGGGGAGGCGGGGGGAGGCGGGAAGAGAGGGAGGCCCCCGAGTGAGGGGACACCAAAAGCCTCAGCCATCAAGACTCCTCGTCTTTGCATCCAGCGTTCTCAAACTCAAAACGAACGCAAGCTCATCCACCAGGAGCAACGTAGCAGCGTTTCCAAGCGAGGCAGGACCGCCCGAAGGCGAAAGCAGAATGGGATCCTAGTCAGGTGGAGCTTGAAACTCAGACCCACCCACCCCCCTACCCCCCCCCCACCACCACCACCTCCCCCCCTCCCCCCCACCCCGGGAAGGGGGCTTCTGGAAGGAAAAGCGAGACAAACTGACAGGGACAAACTTAGGTCGGGAAAGGAGTGTTGATTGTGAATGAGCCTCTCAAGGACAAGCAAGCGGGTACCAGGTTTTAGAAGATGACCTGCAGCGGCAGAGACGCCAGCAAAGGCAGAAGCCATCCCGTCTTGGGTGAGGTGCCCGAGACGCTCCTCTCTAACCCAGTCCGCCCTGTCCTTGGAGAAGCGGGCGGTGTCTGGAAAAGCCTGACCAGGTGCCTTTCCTCGGTGGGCGGGGCTGGTCGCTTTGGGACCCGTTTGGGCCTCCCGGCACCGCCGTGGAATCCGTTCCACCTGACAGGACGACTCTACCCGGCGGCTGGGGCGGCGGGGGCGGGGCGCCGAGGGAAGGGCTGGGGTGTCACCGGAGCGGGAGCCGAGCGGGTGGGAAGAGGCCGAGGCCAGAGGGAGCCGGCCGGCGGCGTGTGCGGCGTCGGGGTCCCGGTCCCGGTCCCGGTCCCGGTCCCGCCGGGCTGGCCCCGATTGGCCCTGGGTTCGGGTGGGGCCGCGAGCTGGAAGGGTTGGGCTGTGGCGGGGAGGGGTTGGGCCCTGCCCATGGGCGGCGCCGGCGGGCCCGCGGTGCGGAGGGGGGCGGGAGGGGAGGGGGAGGGTGGGGGGGGTCGGGCTGGCTGGAGGGGTGGGGGGCGTCCGCGGAGGACGGAGGCCGGAGGCCGCAGGACGGAGGAGGGGCGGCAGGAGCGCGGAGGGAGCCGCGCCCGGCCGGCGGCAAAAGGCGAGGGAGGCAAAAGCCTACAGCACCCGGTATTCCCAGGCGGTCTCCCATCCAAGTACTAACCAGGCCCGACCCTGCTTAGCTTCCGAGATCAGACGAGATCGGGCGCGTTCAGGGTGGTATGGCCGTAGACGCTGGCGCCTGCCGCCGGCGCCCCTAAGAAGCCGCGCCGCGTCGCCCGGCCCGCGGCTCGCGCGCGCCCAGGCCTCTGTGACGCGCACCCGCCGCCGGCGCCCCCTGCGCCCGCGCCCGGCCTGCCGCCTTCCTCCCGCTGCTGCCTCCCGCCGCGGCCGCCTCGGGCGCGGCCAGCGGGCCAGCCAAACCCTGCGCTGCCCCGCCCTGCTGCCCTCCCAGGGCGCGGAGGCCTGGAGCAGCCCGGGGTGCGAGGAGGCGGGGCGGGGCGGGCGGCGGTGGGAAACGAGGGGTGGTGGGGGCGGCGGTGGGGGCGGGGATGGGGGCGGGGCGCCTGGCTGGGCGCTCTCCCCTCGCGGCCCGGGAACACTCCAGGCCGCCCTGGCCGCTCGGATCCGGCGATGGGTCGCAGGAGATGCGGCTGCTGGGAGGGGGGTGGCGCGGGGCACTTGGCCCGAGGCGTCGGGGCGTCGGGCCGCCGGGCCCGTGCTCCTCTGAGTCCCCTCCGGCCCGAGGGGCCTCCCAGCGGGAGCCCTGACCTCTGCGGCGCCGGCCGGGCCCCGACTTGCCCAAACCCAGGCGGAGCCACCGGCGCGACCAGAGGGCGTCAGCGGAAGCCCGCCGCGCTGCCCCTGAGGGAGCGGGGAGGCGGGGCGGCCACACTTCCCCCCCGCCAGCGCCGCCCAGGAGACCGGCACCCCGCCCCCAACCCGCCCCTCGCGGGGACCCTGGACAGCTCCTGCTGGCGCCAGCCCAGAGACCCAGAGACAGAGACAGAGACAGAGACACGGAGAAACAGAGAAACGGCGACACGGAGAGGATCCAAGACACGGACCTAGACAGACACCCACCCTGACCCAGAGAGGCTCTGCCCAAGAGCTCGCTTCCCCCCCAGGAGGGCGGTGGTGCTGGAGCTGGGCCCGGGCCAGGAGGCAGGGGCCCCGGGGCTGGCGATCACCCCTGGGGCCCTAGGCCGCGCAGACAGGCTCTCAGGAGTCCCGGGCTCCCGGCATCGCTGCCCCGCCATCGCCCAGGAACCACAGGCAGGCACCGGAGCTCGCTGGCGCGCTCTGTCTGCGCTTGCGTGTGCGTGTGCTTGTGCGGGTTGTGCGAGTGGGTGTGTAGGCGTGTGTGTGTGTGTGTGTGTGTGTGTGTGCGCGCGCGCGCGCGCGCCTGTGTGTCTGTGTGCCTGTGTGTGTGTGTGCGTCCGGGTTTGTGTGTTCCTTTCTCTCCGCTTCTTCGCTCTGGCTCTTTTCCTCTTTCTGCCGGGCACGCCCGACCTTACTGAGTTGATAGAAGGAGCAGGCAGAAAAGTCAGGGCCCAGAGAACTTGGCACGAGAAAGCAGCTCCATCTACCAGACATGTAGAAGCCCCTCCCCGACGACCGACCGCAGCGTCCCCGTTCTGCTCAAGTGCCGCTGGGGACGTTGCCCGGGATCTCCCGCCCGCTAGGTCACCGACGAAGGCGCCTCCGTCTTCCCAAGAGCGCGCTCGCGCCCAGGACGGAGGGAGGAGCAGCACGGTGTGATGACGGGGAGGAAGAGTCGCGTCCGAAGGCCCGTCGGTGCCTGCCGACGTCCCGGCTCTCCCTGTCTCGAGACCTCTGGGCTTCAGGGTTCTGTGCCGCAAGGCTTTCCCGCCGCACCCCCCGGGACCCAGGGCGCGCTGTGTGCGCTGCCCGTCTCCAGCGTTTGGGCCCTGTGGGCCTTCTTGCGTCCCACTGGAAAGGGGACCCTGGGACGGAGAGAAGATGGGCAGGGGGCGGGCTTCGGCAAAGAGAGCGACGGCCATCCACAGACGTCCGACGAGGCCCTCCGGGGCGCCAAGCTCTCCATTTTCCACGGCACGTGTCCTCGTCAGGTTCTGCCACCTCTGGCCGGCATGCGTAGGCACACCGCTGGTCTTGCGGCCCCAGAGGCGAGGAGGCGAACGCCCCGGAGGCCGAGATTGGCACCCGCGTTCTCGGCTGCTGGGTGGCCAGCACCTAGGAGAGTGTCTGGCCGGAAGCAGCCAGGCGATCGATCCCTGGGTGCTGGATGAGCCTCGGCGGCAAGAAGTAGGCTCGTGGGGAAGGACGGCGGCCGAGGCCCGGGCCCCCACCGAGGCCGCGCTCCGTGCTGAGCGGTCTGCTCCGTATTTCCCGCTTGCGTTCTCACCAGCACTCGCCCCCGCAAGGAGGCACGAACGCCAGGACCCCCTCGCACCAGAGGAGGAAAGCGCAGCTCAGGGAGGGCACGTCACTCGCGGGAGACGGCGCCCCTTGGGTTTCAGCTCAGGACTTCGGTCTCCCGAGCCTGCGTTTCGGGGCAAGGCTCCGGTCCCGCGCTCCGGGAAACTGACAGGGACGCAGTCCCGCTTCTCCCCGCAGAAGGTGCTCCTCGGAGATCAGATCCGGGGACCCGTCAGAACCACCCCGGGCACGAGCTGGCAGGGAGCGACGCGCACCGCACCCCCCCCTCCCCCATCCCGCAGCCCGCAGCCCGCAGCCCGAGGAAGCGAGGAGCAGGCGATAGAGGCGCTGGGTTGGCAGGAGGGGAAACGGGGCCGGCAGGAGAAGCGAACCGCGAAGAGACTCCCTCCCAGGACGACGATGGCTGAACGGGGAGAGGAGGGAGCTTTGGGTCCTCTCTCGTCCTGCTTTGACCGGGATGTCCCCATTTTTCCACAGCGAGCGAGTATGGCTCTTGGATTCGGTGGGGAAGACGTGATTTATCTGGAGGACTTTTCCCTTCGGGGGTTCAAAGTCCGTTCTCTGAGGCAAGGCTCCCTCTCTGCCTCCCTGTCCTTCCCATTCGCCTCCCCGGAAGCCAGCTCTCCTCCCGGTTTCCTGGATCCCTTGGCCACGGTCCTCTGTTGCAAACACAGGCAGGTGCAAAGAAGATGCGAAAGGCTGCCCGAGCCACGCGAACGGAAAGCTGAAGCCAGGGAGCCAGGAAGGGCTGGCTGCTGAGGGAGGACGTGTCCTGTCAGGAGGCTTTTCAACTCCCTCTGACAGATGCGGCCTGGAGGGGCGGGGCCCGGCCGGGGCCCTGGGGTGGTAGGGGTCGGGTGTGAGGGGGTGGGTGGGGAGGCGGGGGGAGGCGGGAAGAGAGGGAGGCCCCCGAGTGAGGGGACACCAAAAGCCTCAGCCATCAAGACTCCTCGTCTTTGCATCCAGCGTTCTCAAACTCAAAACGAACGCAAGCTCATCCACCAGGAGCAACGTAGCAGCGTTTCCAAGCGAGGCAGGACCGCCCGAAGGCGAAAGCAGAATGGGATCCTAGTCAGGTGGAGCTTGAAACTCAGACCCACCCACCCCCCTACCCCCCCCCCACCACCACCACCTCCCCCCCTCCCCCCCACCCCGGGAAGGGGGCTTCTGGAAGGAAAAGCGAGACAAACTGACAGGGACAAACTTAGGTCGGGAAAGGAGTGTTGATTGTGAATGAGCCTCTCAAGGACAAGCAAGCGGGTACCAGGTTTTAGAAGATGACCTGCAGCGGCAGAGACGCCAGCAAAGGCAGAAGCCATCCCGTCTTGGGTGAGGTGCCCGAGACGCTCCTCTCTAACCCAGTCCGCCCTGTCCTTGGAGAAGCGGGCGGTGTCTGGAAAAGCCTGACCAGGTGCCTTTCCTCGGTGGGCGGGGCTGGTCGCTTTGGGACCCGTTTGGGCCTCCCGGCACCGCCGTGGAATCCGTTCCACCTGACAGGACGACTCTACCCGGCGGCTGGGGCGGCGGGGGCGGGGCGCCGAGGGAAGGGCTGGGGTGTCACCGGAGCGGGAGCCGAGCGGGTGGGAAGAGGCCGAGGCCAGAGGGAGCCGGCCGGCGGCGTGTGCGGCGTCGGGGTCCCGGTCCCGGTCCCGGTCCCGGTCCCGGTCCCGGTCCCGCCGGGCTGGCCCCGATTGGCCCTGGGTTCGGGTGGGGCCGCGAGCTGGAAGGGTTGGGCTGTGGCGGGGAGGGGTTGGGCCCTGCCCATGGGCGGCGCCGGCGGGCCCGCGGTGCGGAGGGGGGCGGGAGGGGAGGGGGAGGGTGGGGGGGGTCGGGCTGGCTGGAGGGGTGGGGGGCGTCCGCGGAGGACGGAGGCCGGAGGCCGCAGGACGGAGGAGGGGCGGCAGGAGCGCGGAGGGAGCCGCGCCCGGCCGGCGGCAAAAGGCGAGGGAGGCAAAAGCCTACAGCACCCGGTATTCCCAGGCGGTCTCCCATCCAAGTACTAACCAGGCCCGACCCTGCTTAGCTTCCGAGATCAGACGAGATCGGGCGCGTTCAGGGTGGTATGGCCGTAGACGCTGGCGCCTGCCGCCGGCGCCCCTAAGAAGCCGCGCCGCGTCGCCCGGCCCGCGGCTCGCGCGCGCCCAGGCCTCTGTGACGCGCACCCGCCGCCGGCGCCCCCTGCGCCCGCGCCCGGCCTGCCGCCTTCCTCCCGCTGCTGCCTCCCGCCGCGGCCGCCTCGGGCGCGGCCAGCGGGCCAGCCAAACCCTGCGCTGCCCCGCCCTGCTGCCCTCCCAGGGCGCGGAGGCCTGGAGCAGCCCGGGGTGCGAGGAGGCGGGGCGGGGCGGGCGGCGGTGGGAAACGAGGGGTGGTGGGGGCGGCGGTGGGGGCGGGGATGGGGGCGGGGCGCCTGGCTGGGCGCTCTCCCCTCGCGGCCCGGGAACACTCCAGGCCGCCCTGGCCGCTCGGATCCGGCGATGGGTCGCAGGAGATGCGGCTGCTGGGAGGGGGGTGGCGCGGGGCACTTGGCCCGAGGCGTCGGGGCGTCGGGCCGCCGGGCCCGTGCTCCTCTGAGTCCCCTCCGGCCCGAGGGGCCTCCCAGCGGGAGCCCTGACCTCTGCGGCGCCGGCCGGGCCCCGACTTGCCCAAACCCAGGCGGAGCCACCGGCGCGACCAGAGGGCGTCAGCGGAAGCCCGCCGCGCTGCCCCTGAGGGAGCGGGGAGGCGGGGCGGCCACACTTCCCCCCCGCCAGCGCCGCCCAGGAGACCGGCACCCCGCCCCCAACCCGCCCCTCGCGGGGACCCTGGACAGCTCCTGCTGGCGCCAGCCCAGAGACCCAGAGACAGAGACAGAGACAGAGACACGGAGAAACAGAGAAACGGCGACACGGAGAGGATCCAAGACACGGACCTAGACAGACACCCACCCTGACCCAGAGAGGCTCTGCCCAAGAGCTCGCTTCCCCCCCAGGAGGGCGGTGGTGCTGGAGCTGGGCCCGGGCCAGGAGGCAGGGGCCCCGGGGCTGGCGATCACCCCTGGGGCCCTAGGCCGCGCAGACAGGCTCTCAGGAGTCCCGGGCTCCCGGCATCGCTGCCCCGCCATCGCCCAGGAACCACAGGCAGGCACCGGAGCTCGCTGGCGCGCTCTGTCTGCGCTTGCGTGTGCGTGTGCTTGTGCGGGTTGTGCGAGTGGGTGTGTAGGCGTGTGTGTGTGTGTGTGTGTGTGTGTGTGCGCGCGCGCGCGCGCGCCTGTGTGTCTGTGTGCCTGTGTGTGTGTGTGCGTCCGGGTTTGTGTGTTCCTTTCTCTCCGCTTCTTCGCTCTGGCTCTTTTCCTCTTTCTGCCGGGCACCCCCGACCTTACTGAGTTGATAGAAGGAGCAGGCAGAAAAGTCAGGGCCCAGAGAACTTGGCACGAGAAAGCAGCTCCATCTACCAGACATGTAGAAGCCCCTCCCCGACGACCGACCGCAGCGTCCCCGTTCTGCTCAAGTGCCGCTGGGGACGTTGCCCGGGATCTCCCGCCCGCTAGGTCACCGACGAAGGCGCCTCCGTCTTCCCAAGAGCGCGCTCGCGCCCAGGACGGAGGGAGGAGCAGCACGGTGTGATGACGGGGAGGAAGAGTCGCGTCCGAAGGCCCGTCGGTGCCTGCCGACGTCCCGGCTCTCCCTGTCTCGAGACCTCTGGGCTTCAGGGTTCTGTGCCGCAAGGCTTTCCCGCCGCACCCCCCGGGACCCAGGGCGCGCTGTGTGCGCTGCCCGTCTCCAGCGTTTGGGCCCTGTGGGCCTTCTTGCGTCCCACTGGAAAGGGGACCCTGGGACGGAGAGAAGATGGGCAGGGGGCGGGCTTCGGCAAAGAGAGCGACGGCCATCCACAGACGTCCGACGAGGCCCTCCGGGGCGCCAAGCTCTCCATTTTCCACGGCACGTGTCCTCGTCAGGTTCTGCCACCTCTGGCCGGCATGCGTAGGCACACCGCTGGTCTTGCGGCCCCAGAGGCGAGGAGGCGAACGCCCCGGAGGCCGAGATTGGCACCCGCGTTCTCGGCTGCTGGGTGGCCAGCACCTAGGAGAGTGTCTGGCCGGAAGCAGCCAGGCGATCGATCCCTGGGTGCTGGATGAGCCTCGGCGGCAAGAAGTAGGCTCGTGGGGAAGGACGGCGGCCGAGGCCCGGGCCCCCACCGAGGCCGCGCTCCGTGCTGAGCGGTCTGCTCCGTATTTCCCGCTTGCGTTCTCACCAGCACTCGCCCCCGCAAGGAGGCACGAACGCCAGGACCCCCTCGCACCAGAGGAGGAAAGCGCAGCTCAGGGAGGGCACGTCACTCGCGGGAGACGGCGCCCCTTGGGTTTCAGCTCAGGACTTCGGTCTCCTGAGCCTGCGTTTCGGGGCAAGGCTCCGGTCCCGCGCTCCGGGAAACTGACAGGGACGCAGTCCCGCTTCTCCCCGCAGAAGGTGCTCCTCGGAGATCAGATCCGGGGACCCGTCAGAACCACCCCGGGCACGAGCTGGCAGGGAGCGACGCGCACCGCACCCCCCCCCTCCCCCATCCCGCAGCCCGCAGCCCGCAGCCCGAGGAAGCGAGGAGCAGGCGATAGAGGCGCTGGGTTGGCAGGAGGGGAAACGGGGCCGGCAGGAGAAGCGAACCGCGAAGAGACTCCCTCCCAGGACGACGATGGCTGAACGGGGAGAGGAGGGAGCTTTGGGTCCTCTCTCGTCCTGCTTTGACCGGGATGTCCCCATTTTTCCACAGCGAGCGAGTATGGCTCTTGGATTCGGTGGGGAAGACGTGATTTATCTGGAGGACTTTTCCCTTCGGGGGTTCAAAGTCCGTTCTCTGAGGCAAGGCTCCCTCTCTGCCTCCCTGTCCTTCCCATTCGCCTCCCCGGAAGCCAGCTCTCCTCCCGGTTTCCTGGATCCCTTGGCCACGGTCCTCTGTTGCAAACACAGGCAGGTGCAAAGAAGATGCGAAAGGCTGCCCGAGCCACGCGAACGGAAAGCTGAAGCCAGGGAGCCAGGAAGGGCTGGCTGCTGAGGGAGGACGTGTCCTGTCAGGAGGCTTTTCAACTCCCTCTGACAGATGCGGCCTGGAGGGGCGGGGCCCGGCCGGGGCCCTGGGGTGGTAGGGGTCGGGTGTGAGGGGGTGGGTGGGGAGGCGGGGGGAGGCGGGAAGAGAGGGAGGCCCCCGAGTGAGGGGACACCAAAAGCCTCAGCCATCAAGACTCCTCGTCTTTGCATCCAGCGTTCTCAAACTCAAAACGAACGCAAGCTCATCCACCAGGAGCAACGTAGCAGCGTTTCCAAGCGAGGCAGGACCGCCCGAAGGCGAAAGCAGAATGGGATCCTAGTCAGGTGGAGCTTGAAACTCAGACCCACCCACCCCCCTACCCCCCCCCACCACCACCACCTCCCCCCCTCCCCCCCACCCCGGGAAGGGGGCTTCTGGAAGGAAAAGCGAGACAAACTGACAGGGACAAACTTAGGTCGGGAAAGGAGTGTTGATTGTGAATGAGCCTCTCAAGGACAAGCAAGCGGGTACCAGGTTTTAGAAGATGACCTGCAGCGGCAGAGACGCCAGCAAAGGCAGAAGCCATCCAGTCTTGGGTGAGGTGCCCGAGACGCTCCTCTCTAACCCAGTCCGCCCTGTCCTTGGAGAAGCGGGCGGTGTCTGGAAAAGCCTGACCAGGTGCCTTTCCTCGGTGGGCGGGGCTGGTCGCTTTGGGACCCGTTTGGGCCTCCCGGCACCGCCGTGGAATCCGTTCCACCTGACAGGACGACTCTACCCGGCGGCTGGGGCGGCGGGGGCGGGGCGCCGAGGGAAGGGCTGGGGTGTCACCGGAGCGGGAGCCGAGCGGGTGGGAAGAGGCCGAGGCCAGAGGGAGCCGGCCGGCGGCGTGTGCGGCGTCGGGGTCCCGGTCCCGGTCCCGGTCCCGGTCCCGGTCCCGGTCCCGCCGGGCTGGCCCCGATTGGCCCTGGGTTCGGGTGGGGCCGCGAGCTGGAAGGGTTGGGCTGTGGCGGGGAGGGGTTGGGCCCTGCCCATGGGCGGCGCCGGCGGGCCCGCGGTGCGGAGGGGGGCGGGAGGGGAGGGGGAGGGTGGGGGGGGTCGGGCTGGCTGGAGGGGTGGGGGGCGTCCGCGGAGGACGGAGGCCGGAGGCCGCAGGACGGAGGAGGGGCGGCAGGAGCGCGGAGGGAGCCGCGCCCGGCCGGCGGCAAAAGGCGAGGGAGGCAAAAGCCTACAGCACCCGGTATTCCCAGGCGGTCTCCCATCCAAGTACTAACCAGGCCCGACCCTGCTTAGCTTCCGAGATCAGACGAGATCGGGCGCGTTCAGGGTGGTATGGCCGTAGACGCTGGCGCCTGCCGCCGGCGCCCCTAAGAAGCCGCGCCGCGTCGCCCGGCCCGCGGCTCGCGCGCGCCCAGGCCTCTGTGACGCGCACCCGCCGCCGGCGCCCCCTGCGCCCGCGCCCGGCCTGCCGCCTTCCTCCCGCTGCTGCCTCCCGCCGCGGCCGCCTCGGGCGCGGCCAGCGGGCCAGCCAAACCCTGCGCTGCCCCGCCCTGCTGCCCTCCCAGGGCGCGGAGGCCTGGAGCAGCCCGGGGTGCGAGGAGGCGGGGCGGGGCGGGCGGCGGTGGGAAACGAGGGGTGGTGGGGGCGGCGGTGGGGGCGGGGATGGGGGCGGGGCGCCTGGCTGGGCGCTCTCCCCTCGCGGCCCGGGAACACTCCAGGCCGCCCTGGCCGCTCGGATCCGGCGATGGGTCGCAGGAGATGCGGCTGCTGGGAGGGGGGTGGCGCGGGGCACTTGGCCCGAGGCGTCGGGGCGTCGGGCCGCCGGGCCCGTGCTCCTCTGAGTCCCCTCCGGCCCGAGGGGCCTCCCAGCGGGAGCCCTGACCTCTGCGGCGCCGGCCGGGCCCCGACTTGCCCAAACCCAGGCGGAGCCACCGGCGCGACCAGAGGGCGTCAGCGGAAGCCCGCCGCGCTGCCCCTGAGGGAGCGGGGAGGCGGGGCGGCCACACTTCCCCCCCGCCAGCGCCGCCCAGGAGACCGGCACCCCGCCCCCAACCCGCCCCTCGCGGGGACCCTGGACAGCTCCTGCTGGCGCCAGCCCAGAGACCCAGAGACAGAGACAGAGACAGAGACACGGAGAAACAGAGAAACGGCGACACGGAGAGGATCCAAGACACGGACCTAGACAGACACCCACCCTGACCCAGAGAGGCTCTGCCCAAGAGCTCGCTTCCCCCCCAGGAGGGCGGTGGTGCTGGAGCTGGGCCCGGGCCAGGAGGCAGGGGCCCCGGGGCTGGCGATCACCCCTGGGGCCCTAGGCCGCGCAGACAGGCTCTCAGGAGTCCCGGGCTCCCGGCATCGCTGCCCCGCCATCGCCCAGGAACCACAGGCAGGCACCGGAGCTCGCTGGCGCGCTCTGTCTGCGCTTGCGTGTGCGTGTGCTTGTGCGGGTTGTGCGAGTGGGTGTGTAGGCGTGTGTGTGTGTGTGTGTGTGTGTGTGTGCGCGCGCGCGCGCGCGCCTGTGTGTCTGTGTGCCTGTGTGTGTGTGTGCGTCCGGGTTTGTGTGTTCCTTTCTCTCCGCTTCTTCGCTCTGGCTCTTTTCCTCTTTCTGCCGGGCACCCCCGACCTTACTGAGTTGATAGAAGGAGCAGGCAGAAAAGTCAGGGCCCAGAGAACTTGGCACGAGAAAGCAGCTCCATCTACCAGACATGTAGAAGCCCCTCCCCGACGACCGACCGCAGCGTCCCCGTTCTGCTCAAGTGCCGCTGGGGACGTTGCCCGGGATCTCCCGCCCGCTAGGTCACCGACGAAGGCGCCTCCGTCTTCCCAAGAGCGCGCTCGCGCCCAGGACGGAGGGAGGAGCAGCACGGTGTGATGACGGGGAGGAAGAGTCGCGTCCGAAGGCCCGTCGGTGCCTGCCGACGTCCCGGCTCTCCCTGTCTCGAGACCTCTGGGCTTCAGGGTTCTGTGCCGCAAGGCTTTCCCGCCGCACCCCCCGGGACCCAGGGCGCGCTGTGTGCGCTGCCCGTCTCCAGCGTTTGGGCCCTGTGGGCCTTCTTGCGTCCCACTGGAAAGGGGACCCTGGGACGGAGAGAAGATGGGCAGGGGGCGGGCTTCGGCAAAGAGAGCGACGGCCATCCACAGACGTCCGACGAGGCCCTCCGGGGCGCCAAGCTCTCCATTTTCCACGGCACGTGTCCTCGTCAGGTTCTGCCACCTCTGGCCGGCATGCGTAGGCACACCGCTGGTCTTGCGGCCCCAGAGGCGAGGAGGCGAACGCCCCGGAGGCCGAGATTGGCACCCGCGTTCTCGGCTGCTGGGTGGCCAGCACCTAGGAGAGTGTCTGGCCGGAAGCAGCCAGGCGATCGATCCCTGGGTGCTGGATGAGCCTCGGCGGCAAGAAGTAGGCTCGTGGGGAAGGACGGCGGCCGAGGCCCGGGCCCCCACCGAGGCCGCGCTCCGTGCTGAGCGGTCTGCTCCGTATTTCCCGCTTGCGTTCTCACCAGCACTCGCCCCCGCAAGGAGGCACGAACGCCAGGACCCCCTCGCACCAGAGGAGGAAAGCGCAGCTCAGGGAGGGCACGTCACTCGCGGGAGACGGCGCCCCTTGGGTTTCAGCTCAGGACTTCGGTCTCCTGAGCCTGCGTTTCGGGGCAAGGCTCCGGTCCCGCGCTCCGGGAAACTGACAGGGACGCAGTCCCGCTTCTCCCCGCAGAAGGTGCTCCTCGGAGATCAGATCCGGGGACCCGTCAGAACCACCCCGGGCACGAGCTGGCAGGGAGCGACGCGCACCGCACCCCCCCCCCTCCCCCATCCCGCAGCCCGCAGCCCGCAGCCCGAGGAAGCGAGGAGCAGGCGATAGAGGCGCTGGGTTGGCAGGAGGGGAAACGGGGCCGGCAGGAGAAGCGAACCGCGAAGAGACTCCCTCCCAGGACGACGATGGCTGAACGGGGAGAGGAGGGAGCTTTGGGTCCTCTCTCGTCCTGCTTTGACCGGGATGTCCCCATTTTTCCACAGCGAGCGAGTATGGCTCTTGGATTCGGTGGGGAAGACGTGATTTATCTGGAGGACTTTTCCCTTCGGGGGTTCAAAGTCCGTTCTCTGAGGCAAGGCTCCCTCTCTGCCTCCCTGTCCTTCCCATTCGCCTCCCCGGAAGCCAGCTCTCCTCCCGGTTTCCTGGATCCCTTGGCCACGGTCCTCTGTTGCAAACACAGGCAGGTGCAAAGAAGATGCGAAAGGCTGCCCGAGCCACGCGAACGGAAAGCTGAAGCCAGGGAGCCAGGAAGGGCTGGCTGCTGAGGGAGGACGTGTCCTGTCAGGAGGCTTTTCAACTCCCTCTGACAGATGCGGCCTGGAGGGGCGGGGCCCGGCCGGGGCCCTGGGGTGGTAGGGGTCGGGTGTGAGGGGGTGGGTGGGGAGGCGGGGGGAGGCGGGAAGAGAGGGAGGCCCCCGAGTGAGGGGACACCAAAAGCCTCAGCCATCAAGACTCCTCGTCTTTGCATCCAGCGTTCTCAAACTCAAAACGAACGCAAGCTCATCCACCAGGAGCAACGTAGCAGCGTTTCCAAGCGAGGCAGGACCGCCCGAAGGCGAAAGCAGAATGGGATCCTAGTCAGGTGGAGCTTGAAACTCAGACCCACCCACCCCCCTACCCCCCCCCACCACCACCACCTCCCCCCCTCCCCCCCACCCCGGGAAGGGGGCTTCTGGAAGGAAAAGCGAGACAAACTGACAGGGACAAACTTAGGTCGGGAAAGGAGTGTTGATTGTGAATGAGCCTCTCAAGGACAAGCAAGCGGGTACCAGGTTTTAGAAGATGACCTGCAGCGGCAGAGACGCCAGCAAAGGCAGAAGCCATCCAGTCTTGGGTGAGGTGCCCGAGACGCTCCTCTCTAACCCAGTCCGCCCTGTCCTTGGAGAAGCGGGCGGTGTCTGGAAAAGCCTGACCAGGTGCCTTTCCTCGGTGGGCGGGGCTGGTCGCTTTGGGACCCGTTTGGGCCTCCCGGCACCGCCGTGGAATCCGTTCCACCTGACAGGACGACTCTACCCGGCGGCTGGGGCGGCGGGGGCGGGGCGCCGAGGGAAGGGCTGGGGTGTCACCGGAGCGGGAGCCGAGCGGGTGGGAAGAGGCCGAGGCCAGAGGGAGCCGGCCGGCGGCGTGTGCGGCGTCGGGGTCCCGGTCCCGGTCCCGGTCCCGGTCCCGGTCCCGGTCCCGCCGGGCTGGCCCCGATTGGCCCTGGGTTCGGGTGGGGCCGCGAGCTGGAAGGGTTGGGCTGTGGCGGGGAGGGGTTGGGCCCTGCCCATGGGCGGCGCCGGCGGGCCCGCGGTGCGGAGGGGGGCGGGAGGGGAGGGGGAGGGTGGGGGGGGTCGGGCTGGCTGGAGGGGTGGGGGGCGTCCGCGGAGGACGGAGGCCGGAGGCCGCAGGACGGAGGAGGGGCGGCAGGAGCGCGGAGGGAGCCGCGCCCGGCCGGCGGCAAAAGGCGAGGGAGGCAAAAGCCTACAGCACCCGGTATTCCCAGGCGGTCTCCCATCCAAGTACTAACCAGGCCCGACCCTGCTTAGCTTCCGAGATCAGACGAGATCGGGCGCGTTCAGGGTGGTATGGCCGTAGACGCTGGCGCCTGCCGCCGGCGCCCCTAAGAAGCCGCGCCGCGTCGCCCGGCCCGCGGCTCGCGCGCGCCCAGGCCTCTGTGACGCGCACCCGCCGCCGGCGCCCCCTGCGCCCGCGCCCGGCCTGCCGCCTTCCTCCCGCTGCTGCCTCCCGCCGCGGCCGCCTCGGGCGCGGCCAGCGGGCCAGCCAAACCCTGCGCTGCCCCGCCCTGCTGCCCTCCCAGGGCGCGGAGGCCTGGAGCAGCCGGGTGCGAGAGGCCGGGGCGAGCGGCGGGGCGGGCGGAGGTGGGAAAACGAGGGGTGGTGGGGGCGGCGGTGGGGGCGGGGATGGGGGCGGGGGCGCCTGGCTGGGCGCTCTCCCTCGCGGCCCGGGAACACTCCAGGCCGCCCTGGCCGCTCGGATCCGGCGATGGGTCGCAGGAGATGCGGCTGCTGGGAGGGGGGTGGCGCGGGGCACTTGGCCCGAGGCGTCGGTGGCGTCGGGCCGCCGGGCCCGTGCTCCTCTGAGTCCCCTCCGGCCCGAGGGGCCTCCCAGCGGGAGCCCTGACCTCTGCGGCGCCGGCCGGGCCCCGACTTGCCCAAACCCAGGCGGAGCCACCGGCGCGACCAGAGGGCGTCAGCGGAAGCCCGCCGCGCTGCCCCTGAGGGAGCGGGGAGGCGGGGCGGCCACAACTTCCCCCCGCCAGCGCCGCCCAGGAGACCGGCACCCCGCCCCAACCCGCCCCTCGCGGGGACCCTGGACAGCTCCTGCTGGCGCCAGCCCAGAGACCCAGAGACAGAGACAGAGACAGAGACACGGAGAAACAGAGAAACGGCGACACGGAGAGGATCCAAGACACGGACC
>NW_027224984.1:0-60299 GCF_041296235.1 Equus asinus
CGGCAGGTGATTCAGTTTGGTTCGGCAGGTGGTTCTGGTCTGTCC
Source organism: Equus asinus (assembly GCF_041296235.1). Lineage (NCBI taxonomy): Eukaryota > Metazoa > Chordata > Mammalia > Perissodactyla > Equidae > Equus > Equus asinus. Next base: position 46 of record NW_027224984.1, read on the forward strand.
TGGAGGTGGTTCCGCCTGTCCAGCACGTGGTTCTGGCACGTCTGAGAGGTGGTTCCGGCATGCCCGGCAGGTGATCCCAGAGAGTCCTCCAAGTGGTTCTGGCCCAGCCCGCAGGTGATTTTGGCGCGTCGGCAGGTGGCTCCGGCATGCTCAGCAGGTTGTTCAGGCAGGTCCGGCAGGTGGTTCCGACGATTCGAGCAGGTGCTTCCGGCTAGCTCGGCGGGTGCTTTGGGCGTCTCCGTCACTTGATTTTGGCACATTTGAGAGGTGGGTCCAGCATTCCAGCAGGTGATTCAGAAAGTCCGGCAAGCGGTTCTGGCATAGCCAGCAGGTGATTTTTGCGTGTCCGGCAGGTGGGTCCTGCGAGTCGAGCAGGTGGTTCCTGCATGCTCGGCAGGTGGTTCAGGCGTGTCCGACAGGCGGTTCCGTTGTGTCCAGTAGGTGTTTCCGGCGTGTCCGGCACATGGTAGTGGCACGTCTGAGAGGTGGTTCCGGCATGCCCCGCAGGTGATTCCGGAGTGTCCAGCAAGTGGTTCTGGCATAGCCGGCTGGTGATTTTGGCGTGGCCAGCAGGTGGCTCCAGCGAGTCGAGCAGGTTGTTCCGGCGTGCTCAGCAGGTGTTTCAGATGGGTCCGTCAGGTGGTTCCGGTCTGTCCAGTAGGTGGTTCCGGCGTGTCCGGCACGTGCTTCCGGCGAGTCTGAGAGGTGGCTCCGGCGTGCCCGGTGGGTGATTCCGGAGTGTCCGGCAAGTCGTTCTGGCATAGCCGGCTGGTGATTTTGGCATGTCCAGCAGGTAAGATTTTGGCATGTCCGTCAGGTGATTTTGACGTGTCCGGCGGGTGGTTCCGGGCAGTGGATCAGGTGGTTCCAGCGTTCTCGGCAGGTGATTCAGTTTGGTTCGGCAGGTGGTTCTGGTCTGTCCTGGAGGTGGTTCCGGCCTGTCCAGCACGTGGTTCTGGCACGTCTGAGAGGTGGTTCCGGCATGCCGGCAGGTGATCCCAGAGAGTCCTCCAAGTGGTTCTGGCCCAGCCCGCAGGTGATTTTGGCGCGTCCGGCAGGTGGCTCCGGCATGCTCAGCAGGTTGTTCAGGCAGGTCCGGCAGGTGGTTCCGACGATTCGAGCAGGTGCTTCCGGCTAGCTCGGCGGGTGCTTTGGGCGTCTCCGTCACTTGATTTTGGCACATTTGAGAGGTGGGTCCAGCATTCCAGCAGGTGATTCCAGAAAGTCCGGCAAGCGGTTCTGGCATAGCCAGCAGGTGATTTTTGCGTGTCCGGCAGGTGGGTCCTGCGAGTCGAGCAGGTGGTTCCTGCATGCTCGGCAGGTGGTTCAGGCGTGTCCGACAGGCGGTTCCGTTGTGTCCAGTAGGTGTTTCCGGCGTGTCCGGCACATGGTAGTGGCACGTCTGAGAGGTGGTTCCGGCATGCCCCGCAGGTGATTCCGGAGTGTCCAGCAAGTGGTTCTGGCATAGCCGGCTGGTGATTTTGGCGTGGCCAGCAGGTGGCTCCAGCGAGTCGAGCAGGTTGTTCCGGCGTGCTCAGCAGGTGTTTCAGATGGGTCCGTCAGGTGGTTCCGGTCTGTCCAGTAGGTGGTTCCGGCGTGTCCGGCACGTGCTTCCGGCGAGTCTGAGAGGTGGCTCCGGCGTGCCCGGTGGGTGATTCCGGAGTGTCCGGCAAGTCGTTCTGGCATAGCCGGCTGGTGATTTTGGCATGTCCAGCAGGTAAGATTTTGGCATGTCCGTCAGGTGATTTTGACGTGTCCGGCGGGTGGTTCCGGGCAGTGGATCAGGTGGTTCCAGCGTTCTCGGCAGGTGATTCAGTTTGGTTCGGCAGGTGGTTCTGGTCTGTCCTGGAGGTGGTTCCGGCCTGTCCAGCACGTGGTTCTGGCACGTCTGAGAGGTGGTTCCGGCATGCCCGGCAGGTGATCCCAGAGAGTCCTCCAAGTGGTTCTGGCCCAGCCCGCAGGTGATTTTGGCGCGTCCGGCAGGTGGCTCCGGCATGCTCAGCAGGTTGTTCAGGCAGGTCCGGCAGGTGGTTCCGACGATTCGAGCAGGTGCTTCCGGCTAGCTCGGCGGGTGCTTTGGGCGTCTCCGTCACTTGATTTTGGCACATTTGAGAGGTGGGTCCAGCATTCCCAGCAGGTGATTCCAGAAAGTCCGGCAAGCGGTTCTGGCATAGCCAGCAGGTGATTTTTGCGTGTCCGGCAGGTGGGTCCTGCGAGTCGAGCAGGTGGTTCCTGCATGCTCGGCAGGTGGTTCAGGCGTGTCCGACAGGCGGTTCCGTTGTGTCCAGTAGGTGTTTCCGGCGTGTCCGGCACATGGTAGTGGCACGTCTGAGAGGTGGTTCCGGCATGCCCCGCAGGTGATTCCGGAGTGTCCAGCAAGTGGTTCTGGCATAGCCGGCTGGTGATTTTGGCGTGGCCAGCAGGTGGCTCCAGCGAGTCGAGCAGGTTGTTCCGGCGTGCTCAGCAGGTGTTTCAGATGGGTCCGTCAGGTGGTTCCGGTCTGTCCAGTAGGTGGTTCCGGCGTGTCCGGCACGTGCTTCCGGCGAGTCTGAGAGGTGGCTCCGGCGTGCCCGGTGGGTGATTCCGGAGTGTCCGGCAAGTCGTTCTGGCATAGCCGGCTGGTGATTTTGGCATGTCCAGCAGGTAAGATTTTGGCATGTCCGTCAGGTGATTTTGACGTGTCCGGCGGGTGGTTCCGGGCAGTGGATCAGGTGGTTCCAGCGTTCTCGGCAGGTGATTCAGTTTGGTTCGGCAGGTGGTTCTGGTCTGTCCTGGAGGTGGTTCCGGCCTGTCCAGCACGTGGTTCTGGCACGTCTGAGAGGTGGTTCCGGCATGCCCGGCAGGTGATCCCAGAGAGTCCTCCAAGTGGTTCTGGCCCAGCCCGCAGGTGATTTTGGCGCGTCCGGCAGGTGGCTCCGGCATGCTCAGCAGGTTGTTCAGGCAGGTCCGGCAGGTGGTTCCGACGATTCGAGCAGGTGCTTCCGGCTAGCTCGGCGGGTGCTTTGGGCGTCTCCGTCACTTGATTTTGGCACATTTGAGAGGTGGGTCCAGCATTCCCAGCAGGTGATTCCAGAAAGTCCGGCAAGCGGTTCTGGCATAGCCAGCAGGTGATTTTTGCGTGTCCGGCAGGTGGGTCCTGCGAGTCGAGCAGGTGGTTCCTGCATGCTCGGCAGGTGGTTCAGGCGTGTCCGACAGGCGGTTCCGTTGTGTCCAGTAGGTGTTTCCGGCGTGTCCGGCACATGGTAGTGGCACGTCTGAGAGGTGGTTCCGGCATGCCCCGCAGGTGATTCCGGAGTGTCCAGCAAGTGGTTCTGGCATAGCCGGCTGGTGATTTTGGCGTGGCCAGCAGGTGGCTCCAGCGAGTCGAGCAGGTTGTTCCGGCGTGCTCAGCAGGTGTTTCAGATGGGTCCGTCAGGTGGTTCCGGTCTGTCCAGTAGGTGGTTCCGGCGTGTCCGGCACGTGCTTCCGGCGAGTCTGAGAGGTGGCTCCGGCGTGCCCGGTGGGTGATTCCGGAGTGTCCGGCAAGTCGTTCTGGCATAGCCGGCTGGTGATTTTGGCATGTCCAGCAGGTAAGATTTTGGCATGTCCGTCAGGTGATTTTGACGTGTCCGGCGGGTGGTTCCGGGCAGTGGATCAGGTGGTTCCAGCGTTCTCGGCAGGTGATTCAGTTTGGTTCGGCAGGTGGTTCTGGTCTGTCCTGGAGGTGGTTCCGGCCTGTCCAGCACGTGGTTCTGGCACGTCTGAGAGGTGGTTCCGGCATGCCCGGCAGGTGATCCCAGAGAGTCCTCCAAGTGGTTCTGGCCCAGCCCGCAGGTGATTTTGGCGCGTCCGGCAGGTGGCTCCGGCATGCTCAGCAGGTTGTTCAGGCAGGTCCGGCAGGTGGTTCCGACGATTCGAGCAGGTGCTTCCGGCTAGCTCGGCGGGTGCTTTGGGCGTCTCCGTCACTTGATTTTGGCACATTTGAGAGGTGGGTCCAGCATTCCCAGCAGGTGATTCCAGAAAGTCCGGCAAGCGGTTCTGGCATAGCCAGCAGGTGATTTTTGCGTGTCCGGCAGGTGGGTCCTGCGAGTCGAGCAGGTGGTTCCTGCATGCTCGGCAGGTGGTTCAGGCGTGTCCGACAGGCGGTTCCGTTGTGTCCAGTAGGTGTTTCCGGCGTGTCCGGCACATGGTAGTGGCACGTCTGAGAGGTGGTTCCGGCATGCCCCGCAGGTGATTCCGGAGTGTCCAGCAAGTGGTTCTGGCATAGCCGGCTGGTGATTTTGGCGTGGCCAGCAGGTGGCTCCAGCGAGTCGAGCAGGTTGTTCCGGCGTGCTCAGCAGGTGTTTCAGATGGGTCCGTCAGGTGGTTCCGGTCTGTCCAGTAGGTGGTTCCGGCGTGTCCGGCACGTGCTTCCGGCGAGTCTGAGAGGTGGCTCCGGCGTGCCCGGTGGGTGATTCCGGAGTGTCCGGCAAGTCGTTCTGGCATAGCCGGCTGGTGATTTTGGCATGTCCAGCAGGTAAGATTTTGGCATGTCCGTCAGGTGATTTTGACGTGTCCGGCGGGTGGTTCCGGGCAGTGGATCAGGTGGTTCCAGCGTTCTCGGCAGGTGATTCAGTTTGGTTCGGCAGGTGGTTCTGGTCTGTCCTGGAGGTGGTTCCGGCCTGTCCAGCACGTGGTTCTGGCACGTCTGAGAGGTGGTTCCGGCATGCCCGGCAGGTGATCCCAGAGAGTCCTCCAAGTGGTTCTGGCCCAGCCCGCAGGTGATTTTGGCGCGTCCGGCAGGTGGCTCCGGCATGCTCAGCAGGTTGTTCAGGCAGGTCCGGCAGGTGGTTCCGACGATTCGAGCAGGTGCTTCCGGCTAGCTCGGCGGGTGCTTTGGGCGTCTCCGTCACTTGATTTTGGCACATTTGAGAGGTGGGTCCAGCATTCCCAGCAGGTGATTCCAGAAAGTCCGGCAAGCGGTTCTGGCATAGCCAGCAGGTGATTTTTGCGTGTCCGGCAGGTGGGTCCTGCGAGTCGAGCAGGTGGTTCCTGCATGCTCGGCAGGTGGTTCAGGCGTGTCCGACAGGCGGTTCCGTTGTGTCCAGTAGGTGTTTCCGGCGTGTCCGGCACATGGTAGTGGCACGTCTGAGAGGTGGTTCCGGCATGCCCCGCAGGTGATTCCGGAGTGTCCAGCAAGTGGTTCTGGCATAGCCGGCTGGTGATTTTGGCGTGGCCAGCAGGTGGCTCCAGCGAGTCGAGCAGGTTGTTCCGGCGTGCTCAGCAGGTGTTTCAGATGGGTCCGTCAGGTGGTTCCGGTCTGTCCAGTAGGTGGTTCCGGCGTGTCCGGCACGTGCTTCCGGCGAGTCTGAGAGGTGGCTCCGGCGTGCCCGGTGGGTGATTCCGGAGTGTCCGGCAAGTCGTTCTGGCATAGCCGGCTGGTGATTTTGGCATGTCCAGCAGGTAAGATTTTGGCATGTCCGTCAGGTGATTTTGACGTGTCCGGCGGGTGGTTCCGGGCAGTGGATCAGGTGGTTCCAGCGTTCTCGGCAGGTGATTCAGTTTGGTTCGGCAGGTGGTTCTGGTCTGTCCTGGAGGTGGTTCCGGCCTGTCCAGCACGTGGTTCTGGCACGTCTGAGAGGTGGTTCCGGCATGCCCGGCAGGTGATCCCAGAGAGTCCTCCAAGTGGTTCTGGCCCAGCCCGCAGGTGATTTTGGCGCGTCCGGCAGGTGGCTCCGGCATGCTCAGCAGGTTGTTCAGGCAGGTCCGGCAGGTGGTTCCGACGATTCGAGCAGGTGCTTCCGGCTAGCTCGGCGGGTGCTTTGGGCGTCTCCGTCACTTGATTTTGGCACATTTGAGAGGTGGGTCCAGCATTCCCAGCAGGTGATTCCAGAAAGTCCGGCAAGCGGTTCTGGCATAGCCAGCAGGTGATTTTTGCGTGTCCGGCAGGTGGGTCCTGCGAGTCGAGCAGGTGGTTCCTGCATGCTCGGCAGGTGGTTCAGGCGTGTCCGACAGGCGGTTCCGTTGTGTCCAGTAGGTGTTTCCGGCGTGTCCGGCACATGGTAGTGGCACGTCTGAGAGGTGGTTCCGGCATGCCCCGCAGGTGATTCCGGAGTGTCCAGCAAGTGGTTCTGGCATAGCCGGCTGGTGATTTTGGCGTGGCCAGCAGGTGGCTCCAGCGAGTCGAGCAGGTTGTTCCGGCGTGCTCAGCAGGTGTTTCAGATGGGTCCGTCAGGTGGTTCCGGTCTGTCCAGTAGGTGGTTCCGGCGTGTCCGGCACGTGCTTCCGGCGAGTCTGAGAGGTGGCTCCGGCGTGCCCGGTGGGTGATTCCGGAGTGTCCGGCAAGTCGTTCTGGCATAGCCGGCTGGTGATTTTGGCATGTCCAGCAGGTAAGATTTTGGCATGTCCGTCAGGTGATTTTGACGTGTCCGGCGGGTGGTTCCGGGCAGTGGATCAGGTGGTTCCAGCGTTCTCGGCAGGTGATTCAGTTTGGTTCGGCAGGTGGTTCTGGTCTGTCCTGGAGGTGGTTCCGGCCTGTCCAGCACGTGGTTCTGGCACGTCTGAGAGGTGGTTCCGGCATGCCCGGCAGGTGATCCCAGAGAGTCCTCCAAGTGGTTCTGGCCCAGCCCGCAGGTGATTTTGGCGCGTCCGGCAGGTGGCTCCGGCATGCTCAGCAGGTTGTTCAGGCAGGTCCGGCAGGTGGTTCCGACGATTCGAGCAGGTGCTTCCGGCTAGCTCGGCGGGTGCTTTGGGCGTCTCCGTCACTTGATTTTGGCACATTTGAGAGGTGGGTCCAGCATTCCCAGCAGGTGATTCCAGAAAGTCCGGCAAGCGGTTCTGGCATAGCCAGCAGGTGATTTTTGCGTGTCCGGCAGGTGGGTCCTGCGAGTCGAGCAGGTGGTTCCTGCATGCTCGGCAGGTGGTTCAGGCGTGTCCGACAGGCGGTTCCGTTGTGTCCAGTAGGTGTTTCCGGCGTGTCCGGCACATGGTAGTGGCACGTCTGAGAGGTGGTTCCGGCATGCCCCGCAGGTGATTCCGGAGTGTCCAGCAAGTGGTTCTGGCATAGCCGGCTGGTGATTTTGGCGTGGCCAGCAGGTGGCTCCAGCGAGTCGAGCAGGTTGTTCCGGCGTGCTCAGCAGGTGTTTCAGATGGGTCCGTCAGGTGGTTCCGGTCTGTCCAGTAGGTGGTTCCGGCGTGTCCGGCACGTGCTTCCGGCGAGTCTGAGAGGTGGCTCCGGCGTGCCCGGTGGGTGATTCCGGAGTGTCCGGCAAGTCGTTCTGGCATAGCCGGCTGGTGATTTTGGCATGTCCAGCAGGTAAGATTTTGGCATGTCCGTCAGGTGATTTTGACGTGTCCGGCGGGTGGTTCCGGGCAGTGGATCAGGTGGTTCCAGCGTTCTCGGCAGGTGATTCAGTTTGGTTCGGCAGGTGGTTCTGGTCTGTCCTGGAGGTGGTTCCGGCCTGTCCAGCACGTGGTTCTGGCACGTCTGAGAGGTGGTTCCGGCATGCCCGGCAGGTGATCCCAGAGAGTCCTCCAAGTGGTTCTGGCCCAGCCCGCAGGTGATTTTGGCGCGTCCGGCAGGTGGCTCCGGCATGCTCAGCAGGTTGTTCAGGCAGGTCCGGCAGGTGGTTCCGACGATTCGAGCAGGTGCTTCCGGCTAGCTCGGCGGGTGCTTTGGGCGTCTCCGTCACTTGATTTTGGCACATTTGAGAGGTGGGTCCAGCATTCCCAGCAGGTGATTCCAGAAAGTCCGGCAAGCGGTTCTGGCATAGCCAGCAGGTGATTTTTGCGTGTCCGGCAGGTGGGTCCTGCGAGTCGAGCAGGTGGTTCCTGCATGCTCGGCAGGTGGTTCAGGCGTGTCCGACAGGCGGTTCCGTTGTGTCCAGTAGGTGTTTCCGGCGTGTCCGGCACATGGTAGTGGCACGTCTGAGAGGTGGTTCCGGCATGCCCCGCAGGTGATTCCGGAGTGTCCAGCAAGTGGTTCTGGCATAGCCGGCTGGTGATTTTGGCGTGGCCAGCAGGTGGCTCCAGCGAGTCGAGCAGGTTGTTCCGGCGTGCTCAGCAGGTGTTTCAGATGGGTCCGTCAGGTGGTTCCGGTCTGTCCAGTAGGTGGTTCCGGCGTGTCCGGCACGTGCTTCCGGCGAGTCTGAGAGGTGGCTCCGGCGTGCCCGGTGGGTGATTCCGGAGTGTCCGGCAAGTCGTTCTGGCATAGCCGGCTGGTGATTTTGGCATGTCCAGCAGGTAAGATTTTGGCATGTCCGTCAGGTGATTTTGACGTGTCCGGCGGGTGGTTCCGGGCAGTGGATCAGGTGGTTCCAGCGTTCTCGGCAGGTGATTCAGTTTGGTTCGGCAGGTGGTTCTGGTCTGTCCTGGAGGTGGTTCCGGCCTGTCCAGCACGTGGTTCTGGCACGTCTGAGAGGTGGTTCCGGCATGCCCGGCAGGTGATCCCAGAGAGTCCTCCAAGTGGTTCTGGCCCAGCCCGCAGGTGATTTTGGCGCGTCCGGCAGGTGGCTCCGGCATGCTCAGCAGGTTGTTCAGGCAGGTCCGGCAGGTGGTTCCGACGATTCGAGCAGGTGCTTCCGGCTAGCTCGGCGGGTGCTTTGGGCGTCTCCGTCACTTGATTTTGGCACATTTGAGAGGTGGGTCCAGCATTCCCAGCAGGTGATTCCAGAAAGTCCGGCAAGCGGTTCTGGCATAGCCAGCAGGTGATTTTTGCGTGTCCGGCAGGTGGGTCCTGCGAGTCGAGCAGGTGGTTCCTGCATGCTCGGCAGGTGGTTCAGGCGTGTCCGACAGGCGGTTCCGTTGTGTCCAGTAGGTGTTTCCGGCGTGTCCGGCACATGGTAGTGGCACGTCTGAGAGGTGGTTCCGGCATGCCCCGCAGGTGATTCCGGAGTGTCCAGCAAGTGGTTCTGGCATAGCCGGCTGGTGATTTTGGCGTGGCCAGCAGGTGGCTCCAGCGAGTCGAGCAGGTTGTTCCGGCGTGCTCAGCAGGTGTTTCAGATGGGTCCGTCAGGTGGTTCCGGTCTGTCCAGTAGGTGGTTCCGGCGTGTCCGGCACGTGCTTCCGGCGAGTCTGAGAGGTGGCTCCGGCGTGCCCGGTGGGTGATTCCGGAGTGTCCGGCAAGTCGTTCTGGCATAGCCGGCTGGTGATTTTGGCATGTCCAGCAGGTAAGATTTTGGCATGTCCGTCAGGTGATTTTGACGTGTCCGGCGGGTGGTTCCGGGCAGTGGATCAGGTGGTTCCAGCGTTCTCGGCAGGTGATTCAGTTTGGTTCGGCAGGTGGTTCTGGTCTGTCCTGGAGGTGGTTCCGGCCTGTCCAGCACGTGGTTCTGGCACGTCTGAGAGGTGGTTCCGGCATGCCCGGCAGGTGATCCCAGAGAGTCCTCCAAGTGGTTCTGGCCCAGCCCGCAGGTGATTTTGGCGCGTCCGGCAGGTGGCTCCGGCATGCTCAGCAGGTTGTTCAGGCAGGTCCGGCAGGTGGTTCCGACGATTCGAGCAGGTGCTTCCGGCTAGCTCGGCGGGTGCTTTGGGCGTCTCCGTCACTTGATTTTGGCACATTTGAGAGGTGGGTCCAGCATTCCCAGCAGGTGATTCCAGAAAGTCCGGCAAGCGGTTCTGGCATAGCCAGCAGGTGATTTTTGCGTGTCCGGCAGGTGGGTCCTGCGAGTCGAGCAGGTGGTTCCTGCATGCTCGGCAGGTGGTTCAGGCGTGTCCGACAGGCGGTTCCGTTGTGTCCAGTAGGTGTTTCCGGCGTGTCCGGCACATGGTAGTGGCACGTCTGAGAGGTGGTTCCGGCATGCCCCGCAGGTGATTCCGGAGTGTCCAGCAAGTGGTTCTGGCATAGCCGGCTGGTGATTTTGGCGTGGCCAGCAGGTGGCTCCAGCGAGTCGAGCAGGTTGTTCCGGCGTGCTCAGCAGGTGTTTCAGATGGGTCCGTCAGGTGGTTCCGGTCTGTCCAGTAGGTGGTTCCGGCGTGTCCGGCACGTGCTTCCGGCGAGTCTGAGAGGTGGCTCCGGCGTGCCCGGTGGGTGATTCCGGAGTGTCCGGCAAGTCGTTCTGGCATAGCCGGCTGGTGATTTTGGCATGTCCAGCAGGTAAGATTTTGGCATGTCCGTCAGGTGATTTTGACGTGTCCGGCGGGTGGTTCCGGGCAGTGGATCAGGTGGTTCCAGCGTTCTCGGCAGGTGATTCAGTTTGGTTCGGCAGGTGGTTCTGGTCTGTCCTGGAGGTGGTTCCGGCCTGTCCAGCACGTGGTTCTGGCACGTCTGAGAGGTGGTTCCGGCATGCCCGGCAGGTGATCCCAGAGAGTCCTCCAAGTGGTTCTGGCCCAGCCCGCAGGTGATTTTGGCGCGTCCGGCAGGTGGCTCCGGCATGCTCAGCAGGTTGTTCAGGCAGGTCCGGCAGGTGGTTCCGACGATTCGAGCAGGTGCTTCCGGCTAGCTCGGCGGGTGCTTTGGGCGTCTCCGTCACTTGATTTTGGCACATTTGAGAGGTGGGTCCAGCATTCCCAGCAGGTGATTCCAGAAAGTCCGGCAAGCGGTTCTGGCATAGCCAGCAGGTGATTTTTGCGTGTCCGGCAGGTGGGTCCTGCGAGTCGAGCAGGTGGTTCCTGCATGCTCGGCAGGTGGTTCAGGCGTGTCCGACAGGCGGTTCCGTTGTGTCCAGTAGGTGTTTCCGGCGTGTCCGGCACATGGTAGTGGCACGTCTGAGAGGTGGTTCCGGCATGCCCCGCAGGTGATTCCGGAGTGTCCAGCAAGTGGTTCTGGCATAGCCGGCTGGTGATTTTGGCGTGGCCAGCAGGTGGCTCCAGCGAGTCGAGCAGGTTGTTCCGGCGTGCTCAGCAGGTGTTTCAGATGGGTCCGTCAGGTGGTTCCGGTCTGTCCAGTAGGTGGTTCCGGCGTGTCCGGCACGTGCTTCCGGCGAGTCTGAGAGGTGGCTCCGGCGTGCCCGGTGGGTGATTCCGGAGTGTCCGGCAAGTCGTTCTGGCATAGCCGGCTGGTGATTTTGGCATGTCCAGCAGGTAAGATTTTGGCATGTCCGTCAGGTGATTTTGACGTGTCCGGCGGGTGGTTCCGGGCAGTGGATCAGGTGGTTCCAGCGTTCTCGGCAGGTGATTCAGTTTGGTTCGGCAGGTGGTTCTGGTCTGTCCTGGAGGTGGTTCCGGCCTGTCCAGCACGTGGTTCTGGCACGTCTGAGAGGTGGTTCCGGCATGCCCGGCAGGTGATCCCAGAGAGTCCTCCAAGTGGTTCTGGCCCAGCCCGCAGGTGATTTTGGCGCGTCCGGCAGGTGGCTCCGGCATGCTCAGCAGGTTGTTCAGGCAGGTCCGGCAGGTGGTTCCGACGATTCGAGCAGGTGCTTCCGGCTAGCTCGGCGGGTGCTTTGGGCGTCTCCGTCACTTGATTTTGGCACATTTGAGAGGTGGGTCCAGCATTCCCAGCAGGTGATTCCAGAAAGTCCGGCAAGCGGTTCTGGCATAGCCAGCAGGTGATTTTTGCGTGTCCGGCAGGTGGGTCCTGCGAGTCGAGCAGGTGGTTCCTGCATGCTCGGCAGGTGGTTCAGGCGTGTCCGACAGGCGGTTCCGTTGTGTCCAGTAGGTGTTTCCGGCGTGTCCGGCACATGGTAGTGGCACGTCTGAGAGGTGGTTCCGGCATGCCCCGCAGGTGATTCCGGAGTGTCCAGCAAGTGGTTCTGGCATAGCCGGCTGGTGATTTTGGCGTGGCCAGCAGGTGGCTCCAGCGAGTCGAGCAGGTTGTTCCGGCGTGCTCAGCAGGTGTTTCAGATGGGTCCGTCAGGTGGTTCCGGTCTGTCCAGTAGGTGGTTCCGGCGTGTCCGGCACGTGCTTCCGGCGAGTCTGAGAGGTGGCTCCGGCGTGCCCGGTGGGTGATTCCGGAGTGTCCGGCAAGTCGTTCTGGCATAGCCGGCTGGTGATTTTGGCATGTCCAGCAGGTAAGATTTTGGCATGTCCGTCAGGTGATTTTGACGTGTCCGGCGGGTGGTTCCGGGCAGTGGATCAGGTGGTTCCAGCGTTCTCGGCAGGTGATTCAGTTTGGTTCGGCAGGTGGTTCTGGTCTGTCCTGGAGGTGGTTCCGGCCTGTCCAGCACGTGGTTCTGGCACGTCTGAGAGGTGGTTCCGGCATGCCCGGCAGGTGATCCCAGAGAGTCCTCCAAGTGGTTCTGGCCCAGCCCGCAGGTGATTTTGGCGCGTCCGGCAGGTGGCTCCGGCATGCTCAGCAGGTTGTTCAGGCAGGTCCGGCAGGTGGTTCCGACGATTCGAGCAGGTGCTTCCGGCTAGCTCGGCGGGTGCTTTGGGCGTCTCCGTCACTTGATTTTGGCACATTTGAGAGGTGGGTCCAGCATTCCCAGCAGGTGATTCCAGAAAGTCCGGCAAGCGGTTCTGGCATAGCCAGCAGGTGATTTTTGCGTGTCCGGCAGGTGGGTCCTGCGAGTCGAGCAGGTGGTTCCTGCATGCTCGGCAGGTGGTTCAGGCGTGTCCGACAGGCGGTTCCGTTGTGTCCAGTAGGTGTTTCCGGCGTGTCCGGCACATGGTAGTGGCACGTCTGAGAGGTGGTTCCGGCATGCCCCGCAGGTGATTCCGGAGTGTCCAGCAAGTGGTTCTGGCATAGCCGGCTGGTGATTTTGGCGTGGCCAGCAGGTGGCTCCAGCGAGTCGAGCAGGTTGTTCCGGCGTGCTCAGCAGGTGTTTCAGATGGGTCCGTCAGGTGGTTCCGGTCTGTCCAGTAGGTGGTTCCGGCGTGTCCGGCACGTGCTTCCGGCGAGTCTGAGAGGTGGCTCCGGCGTGCCCGGTGGGTGATTCCGGAGTGTCCGGCAAGTCGTTCTGGCATAGCCGGCTGGTGATTTTGGCATGTCCAGCAGGTAAGATTTTGGCATGTCCGTCAGGTGATTTTGACGTGTCCGGCGGGTGGTTCCGGGCAGTGGATCAGGTGGTTCCAGCGTTCTCGGCAGGTGATTCAGTTTGGTTCGGCAGGTGGTTCTGGTCTGTCCTGGAGGTGGTTCCGGCCTGTCCAGCACGTGGTTCTGGCACGTCTGAGAGGTGGTTCCGGCATGCCCGGCAGGTGATCCCAGAGAGTCCTCCAAGTGGTTCTGGCCCAGCCCGCAGGTGATTTTGGCGCGTCCGGCAGGTGGCTCCGGCATGCTCAGCAGGTTGTTCAGGCAGGTCCGGCAGGTGGTTCCGACGATTCGAGCAGGTGCTTCCGGCTAGCTCGGCGGGTGCTTTGGGCGTCTCCGTCACTTGATTTTGGCACATTTGAGAGGTGGGTCCAGCATTCCCAGCAGGTGATTCCAGAAAGTCCGGCAAGCGGTTCTGGCATAGCCAGCAGGTGATTTTTGCGTGTCCGGCAGGTGGGTCCTGCGAGTCGAGCAGGTGGTTCCTGCATGCTCGGCAGGTGGTTCAGGCGTGTCCGACAGGCGGTTCCGTTGTGTCCAGTAGGTGTTTCCGGCGTGTCCGGCACATGGTAGTGGCACGTCTGAGAGGTGGTTCCGGCATGCCCCGCAGGTGATTCCGGAGTGTCCAGCAAGTGGTTCTGGCATAGCCGGCTGGTGATTTTGGCGTGGCCAGCAGGTGGCTCCAGCGAGTCGAGCAGGTTGTTCCGGCGTGCTCAGCAGGTGTTTCAGATGGGTCCGTCAGGTGGTTCCGGTCTGTCCAGTAGGTGGTTCCGGCGTGTCCGGCACGTGCTTCCGGCGAGTCTGAGAGGTGGCTCCGGCGTGCCCGGTGGGTGATTCCGGAGTGTCCGGCAAGTCGTTCTGGCATAGCCGGCTGGTGATTTTGGCATGTCCAGCAGGTAAGATTTTGGCATGTCCGTCAGGTGATTTTGACGTGTCCGGCGGGTGGTTCCGGGCAGTGGATCAGGTGGTTCCAGCGTTCTCGGCAGGTGATTCAGTTTGGTTCGGCAGGTGGTTCTGGTCTGTCCTGGAGGTGGTTCCGGCCTGTCCAGCACGTGGTTCTGGCACGTCTGAGAGGTGGTTCCGGCATGCCCGGCAGGTGATCCCAGAGAGTCCTCCAAGTGGTTCTGGCCCAGCCCGCAGGTGATTTTGGCGCGTCCGGCAGGTGGCTCCGGCATGCTCAGCAGGTTGTTCAGGCAGGTCCGGCAGGTGGTTCCGACGATTCGAGCAGGTGCTTCCGGCTAGCTCGGCGGGTGCTTTGGGCGTCTCCGTCACTTGATTTTGGCACATTTGAGAGGTGGGTCCAGCATTCCCAGCAGGTGATTCCAGAAAGTCCGGCAAGCGGTTCTGGCATAGCCAGCAGGTGATTTTTGCGTGTCCGGCAGGTGGGTCCTGCGAGTCGAGCAGGTGGTTCCTGCATGCTCGGCAGGTGGTTCAGGCGTGTCCGACAGGCGGTTCCGTTGTGTCCAGTAGGTGTTTCCGGCGTGTCCGGCACATGGTAGTGGCACGTCTGAGAGGTGGTTCCGGCATGCCCCGCAGGTGATTCCGGAGTGTCCAGCAAGTGGTTCTGGCATAGCCGGCTGGTGATTTTGGCGTGGCCAGCAGGTGGCTCCAGCGAGTCGAGCAGGTTGTTCCGGCGTGCTCAGCAGGTGTTTCAGATGGGTCCGTCAGGTGGTTCCGGTCTGTCCAGTAGGTGGTTCCGGCGTGTCCGGCACGTGCTTCCGGCGAGTCTGAGAGGTGGCTCCGGCGTGCCCGGTGGGTGATTCCGGAGTGTCCGGCAAGTCGTTCTGGCATAGCCGGCTGGTGATTTTGGCATGTCCAGCAGGTAAGATTTTGGCATGTCCGTCAGGTGATTTTGACGTGTCCGGCGGGTGGTTCCGGGCAGTGGATCAGGTGGTTCCAGCGTTCTCGGCAGGTGATTCAGTTTGGTTCGGCAGGTGGTTCTGGTCTGTCCTGGAGGTGGTTCCGGCCTGTCCAGCACGTGGTTCTGGCACGTCTGAGAGGTGGTTCCGGCATGCCCGGCAGGTGATCCCAGAGAGTCCTCCAAGTGGTTCTGGCCCAGCCCGCAGGTGATTTTGGCGCGTCCGGCAGGTGGCTCCGGCATGCTCAGCAGGTTGTTCAGGCAGGTCCGGCAGGTGGTTCCGACGATTCGAGCAGGTGCTTCCGGCTAGCTCGGCGGGTGCTTTGGGCGTCTCCGTCACTTGATTTTGGCACATTTGAGAGGTGGGTCCAGCATTCCCAGCAGGTGATTCCAGAAAGTCCGGCAAGCGGTTCTGGCATAGCCAGCAGGTGATTTTTGCGTGTCCGGCAGGTGGGTCCTGCGAGTCGAGCAGGTGGTTCCTGCATGCTCGGCAGGTGGTTCAGGCGTGTCCGACAGGCGGTTCCGTTGTGTCCAGTAGGTGTTTCCGGCGTGTCCGGCACATGGTAGTGGCACGTCTGAGAGGTGGTTCCGGCATGCCCCGCAGGTGATTCCGGAGTGTCCAGCAAGTGGTTCTGGCATAGCCGGCTGGTGATTTTGGCGTGGCCAGCAGGTGGCTCCAGCGAGTCGAGCAGGTTGTTCCGGCGTGCTCAGCAGGTGTTTCAGATGGGTCCGTCAGGTGGTTCCGGTCTGTCCAGTAGGTGGTTCCGGCGTGTCCGGCACGTGCTTCCGGCGAGTCTGAGAGGTGGCTCCGGCGTGCCCGGTGGGTGATTCCGGAGTGTCCGGCAAGTCGTTCTGGCATAGCCGGCTGGTGATTTTGGCATGTCCAGCAGGTAAGATTTTGGCATGTCCGTCAGGTGATTTTGACGTGTCCGGCGGGTGGTTCCGGGCAGTGGATCAGGTGGTTCCAGCGTTCTCGGCAGGTGATTCAGTTTGGTTCGGCAGGTGGTTCTGGTCTGTCCTGGAGGTGGTTCCGGCCTGTCCAGCACGTGGTTCTGGCACGTCTGAGAGGTGGTTCCGGCATGCCCGGCAGGTGATCCCAGAGAGTCCTCCAAGTGGTTCTGGCCCAGCCCGCAGGTGATTTTGGCGCGTCCGGCAGGTGGCTCCGGCATGCTCAGCAGGTTGTTCAGGCAGGTCCGGCAGGTGGTTCCGACGATTCGAGCAGGTGCTTCCGGCTAGCTCGGCGGGTGCTTTGGGCGTCTCCGTCACTTGATTTTGGCACATTTGAGAGGTGGGTCCAGCATTCCCAGCAGGTGATTCCAGAAAGTCCGGCAAGCGGTTCTGGCATAGCCAGCAGGTGATTTTTGCGTGTCCGGCAGGTGGGTCCTGCGAGTCGAGCAGGTGGTTCCTGCATGCTCGGCAGGTGGTTCAGGCGTGTCCGACAGGCGGTTCCGTTGTGTCCAGTAGGTGTTTCCGGCGTGTCCGGCACATGGTAGTGGCACGTCTGAGAGGTGGTTCCGGCATGCCCCGCAGGTGATTCCGGAGTGTCCAGCAAGTGGTTCTGGCATAGCCGGCTGGTGATTTTGGCGTGGCCAGCAGGTGGCTCCAGCGAGTCGAGCAGGTTGTTCCGGCGTGCTCAGCAGGTGTTTCAGATGGGTCCGTCAGGTGGTTCCGGTCTGTCCAGTAGGTGGTTCCGGCGTGTCCGGCACGTGCTTCCGGCGAGTCTGAGAGGTGGCTCCGGCGTGCCCGGTGGGTGATTCCGGAGTGTCCGGCAAGTCGTTCTGGCATAGCCGGCTGGTGATTTTGGCATGTCCAGCAGGTAAGATTTTGGCATGTCCGTCAGGTGATTTTGACGTGTCCGGCGGGTGGTTCCGGGCAGTGGATCAGGTGGTTCCAGCGTTCTCGGCAGGTGATTCAGTTTGGTTCGGCAGGTGGTTCTGGTCTGTCCTGGAGGTGGTTCCGGCCTGTCCAGCACGTGGTTCTGGCACGTCTGAGAGGTGGTTCCGGCATGCCCGGCAGGTGATCCCAGAGAGTCCTCCAAGTGGTTCTGGCCCAGCCCGCAGGTGATTTTGGCGCGTCCGGCAGGTGGCTCCGGCATGCTCAGCAGGTTGTTCAGGCAGGTCCGGCAGGTGGTTCCGACGATTCGAGCAGGTGCTTCCGGCTAGCTCGGCGGGTGCTTTGGGCGTCTCCGTCACTTGATTTTGGCACATTTGAGAGGTGGGTCCAGCATTCCCAGCAGGTGATTCCAGAAAGTCCGGCAAGCGGTTCTGGCATAGCCAGCAGGTGATTTTTGCGTGTCCGGCAGGTGGGTCCTGCGAGTCGAGCAGGTGGTTCCTGCATGCTCGGCAGGTGGTTCAGGCGTGTCCGACAGGCGGTTCCGTTGTGTCCAGTAGGTGTTTCCGGCGTGTCCGGCACATGGTAGTGGCACGTCTGAGAGGTGGTTCCGGCATGCCCCGCAGGTGATTCCGGAGTGTCCAGCAAGTGGTTCTGGCATAGCCGGCTGGTGATTTTGGCGTGGCCAGCAGGTGGCTCCAGCGAGTCGAGCAGGTTGTTCCGGCGTGCTCAGCAGGTGTTTCAGATGGGTCCGTCAGGTGGTTCCGGTCTGTCCAGTAGGTGGTTCCGGCGTGTCCGGCACGTGCTTCCGGCGAGTCTGAGAGGTGGCTCCGGCGTGCCCGGTGGGTGATTCCGGAGTGTCCGGCAAGTCGTTCTGGCATAGCCGGCTGGTGATTTTGGCATGTCCAGCAGGTAAGATTTTGGCATGTCCGTCAGGTGATTTTGACGTGTCCGGCGGGTGGTTCCGGGCAGTGGATCAGGTGGTTCCAGCGTTCTCGGCAGGTGATTCAGTTTGGTTCGGCAGGTGGTTCTGGTCTGTCCTGGAGGTGGTTCCGGCCTGTCCAGCACGTGGTTCTGGCACGTCTGAGAGGTGGTTCCGGCATGCCCGGCAGGTGATCCCAGAGAGTCCTCCAAGTGGTTCTGGCCCAGCCCGCAGGTGATTTTGGCGCGTCCGGCAGGTGGCTCCGGCATGCTCAGCAGGTTGTTCAGGCAGGTCCGGCAGGTGGTTCCGACGATTCGAGCAGGTGCTTCCGGCTAGCTCGGCGGGTGCTTTGGGCGTCTCCGTCACTTGATTTTGGCACATTTGAGAGGTGGGTCCAGCATTCCCAGCAGGTGATTCCAGAAAGTCCGGCAAGCGGTTCTGGCATAGCCAGCAGGTGATTTTTGCGTGTCCGGCAGGTGGGTCCTGCGAGTCGAGCAGGTGGTTCCTGCATGCTCGGCAGGTGGTTCAGGCGTGTCCGACAGGCGGTTCCGTTGTGTCCAGTAGGTGTTTCCGGCGTGTCCGGCACATGGTAGTGGCACGTCTGAGAGGTGGTTCCGGCATGCCCCGCAGGTGATTCCGGAGTGTCCAGCAAGTGGTTCTGGCATAGCCGGCTGGTGATTTTGGCGTGGCCAGCAGGTGGCTCCAGCGAGTCGAGCAGGTTGTTCCGGCGTGCTCAGCAGGTGTTTCAGATGGGTCCGTCAGGTGGTTCCGGTCTGTCCAGTAGGTGGTTCCGGCGTGTCCGGCACGTGCTTCCGGCGAGTCTGAGAGGTGGCTCCGGCGTGCCCGGTGGGTGATTCCGGAGTGTCCGGCAAGTCGTTCTGGCATAGCCGGCTGGTGATTTTGGCATGTCCAGCAGGTAAGATTTTGGCATGTCCGTCAGGTGATTTTGACGTGTCCGGCGGGTGGTTCCGGGCAGTGGATCAGGTGGTTCCAGCGTTCTCGGCAGGTGATTCAGTTTGGTTCGGCAGGTGGTTCTGGTCTGTCCTGGAGGTGGTTCCGGCCTGTCCAGCACGTGGTTCTGGCACGTCTGAGAGGTGGTTCCGGCATGCCCGGCAGGTGATCCCAGAGAGTCCTCCAAGTGGTTCTGGCCCAGCCCGCAGGTGATTTTGGCGCGTCCGGCAGGTGGCTCCGGCATGCTCAGCAGGTTGTTCAGGCAGGTCCGGCAGGTGGTTCCGACGATTCGAGCAGGTGCTTCCGGCTAGCTCGGCGGGTGCTTTGGGCGTCTCCGTCACTTGATTTTGGCACATTTGAGAGGTGGGTCCAGCATTCCCAGCAGGTGATTCCAGAAAGTCCGGCAAGCGGTTCTGGCATAGCCAGCAGGTGATTTTTGCGTGTCCGGCAGGTGGGTCCTGCGAGTCGAGCAGGTGGTTCCTGCATGCTCGGCAGGTGGTTCAGGCGTGTCCGACAGGCGGTTCCGTTGTGTCCAGTAGGTGTTTCCGGCGTGTCCGGCACATGGTAGTGGCACGTCTGAGAGGTGGTTCCGGCATGCCCCGCAGGTGATTCCGGAGTGTCCAGCAAGTGGTTCTGGCATAGCCGGCTGGTGATTTTGGCGTGGCCAGCAGGTGGCTCCAGCGAGTCGAGCAGGTTGTTCCGGCGTGCTCAGCAGGTGTTTCAGATGGGTCCGTCAGGTGGTTCCGGTCTGTCCAGTAGGTGGTTCCGGCGTGTCCGGCACGTGCTTCCGGCGAGTCTGAGAGGTGGCTCCGGCGTGCCCGGTGGGTGATTCCGGAGTGTCCGGCAAGTCGTTCTGGCATAGCCGGCTGGTGATTTTGGCATGTCCAGCAGGTAAGATTTTGGCATGTCCGTCAGGTGATTTTGACGTGTCCGGCGGGTGGTTCCGGGCAGTGGATCAGGTGGTTCCAGCGTTCTCGGCAGGTGATTCAGTTTGGTTCGGCAGGTGGTTCTGGTCTGTCCTGGAGGTGGTTCCGGCCTGTCCAGCACGTGGTTCTGGCACGTCTGAGAGGTGGTTCCGGCATGCCCGGCAGGTGATCCCAGAGAGTCCTCCAAGTGGTTCTGGCCCAGCCCGCAGGTGATTTTGGCGCGTCCGGCAGGTGGCTCCGGCATGCTCAGCAGGTTGTTCAGGCAGGTCCGGCAGGTGGTTCCGACGATTCGAGCAGGTGCTTCCGGCTAGCTCGGCGGGTGCTTTGGGCGTCTCCGTCACTTGATTTTGGCACATTTGAGAGGTGGGTCCAGCATTCCCAGCAGGTGATTCCAGAAAGTCCGGCAAGCGGTTCTGGCATAGCCAGCAGGTGATTTTTGCGTGTCCGGCAGGTGGGTCCTGCGAGTCGAGCAGGTGGTTCCTGCATGCTCGGCAGGTGGTTCAGGCGTGTCCGACAGGCGGTTCCGTTGTGTCCAGTAGGTGTTTCCGGCGTGTCCGGCACATGGTAGTGGCACGTCTGAGAGGTGGTTCCGGCATGCCCCGCAGGTGATTCCGGAGTGTCCAGCAAGTGGTTCTGGCATAGCCGGCTGGTGATTTTGGCGTGGCCAGCAGGTGGCTCCAGCGAGTCGAGCAGGTTGTTCCGGCGTGCTCAGCAGGTGTTTCAGATGGGTCCGTCAGGTGGTTCCGGTCTGTCCAGTAGGTGGTTCCGGCGTGTCCGGCACGTGCTTCCGGCGAGTCTGAGAGGTGGCTCCGGCGTGCCCGGTGGGTGATTCCGGAGTGTCCGGCAAGTCGTTCTGGCATAGCCGGCTGGTGATTTTGGCATGTCCAGCAGGTAAGATTTTGGCATGTCCGTCAGGTGATTTTGACGTGTCCGGCGGGTGGTTCCGGGCAGTGGATCAGGTGGTTCCAGCGTTCTCGGCAGGTGATTCAGTTTGGTTCGGCAGGTGGTTCTGGTCTGTCCTGGAGGTGGTTCCGGCCTGTCCAGCACGTGGTTCTGGCACGTCTGAGAGGTGGTTCCGGCATGCCCGGCAGGTGATCCCAGAGAGTCCTCCAAGTGGTTCTGGCCCAGCCCGCAGGTGATTTTGGCGCGTCCGGCAGGTGGCTCCGGCATGCTCAGCAGGTTGTTCAGGCAGGTCCGGCAGGTGGTTCCGACGATTCGAGCAGGTGCTTCCGGCTAGCTCGGCGGGTGCTTTGGGCGTCTCCGTCACTTGATTTTGGCACATTTGAGAGGTGGGTCCAGCATTCCCAGCAGGTGATTCCAGAAAGTCCGGCAAGCGGTTCTGGCATAGCCAGCAGGTGATTTTTGCGTGTCCGGCAGGTGGGTCCTGCGAGTCGAGCAGGTGGTTCCTGCATGCTCGGCAGGTGGTTCAGGCGTGTCCGACAGGCGGTTCCGTTGTGTCCAGTAGGTGTTTCCGGCGTGTCCGGCACATGGTAGTGGCACGTCTGAGAGGTGGTTCCGGCATGCCCCGCAGGTGATTCCGGAGTGTCCAGCAAGTGGTTCTGGCATAGCCGGCTGGTGATTTTGGCGTGGCCAGCAGGTGGCTCCAGCGAGTCGAGCAGGTTGTTCCGGCGTGCTCAGCAGGTGTTTCAGATGGGTCCGTCAGGTGGTTCCGGTCTGTCCAGTAGGTGGTTCCGGCGTGTCCGGCACGTGCTTCCGGCGAGTCTGAGAGGTGGCTCCGGCGTGCCCGGTGGGTGATTCCGGAGTGTCCGGCAAGTCGTTCTGGCATAGCCGGCTGGTGATTTTGGCATGTCCAGCAGGTAAGATTTTGGCATGTCCGTCAGGTGATTTTGACGTGTCCGGCGGGTGGTTCCGGGCAGTGGATCAGGTGGTTCCAGCGTTCTCGGCAGGTGATTCAGTTTGGTTCGGCAGGTGGTTCTGGTCTGTCCTGGAGGTGGTTCCGGCCTGTCCAGCACGTGGTTCTGGCACGTCTGAGAGGTGGTTCCGGCATGCCCGGCAGGTGATCCCAGAGAGTCCTCCAAGTGGTTCTGGCCCAGCCCGCAGGTGATTTTGGCGCGTCCGGCAGGTGGCTCCGGCATGCTCAGCAGGTTGTTCAGGCAGGTCCGGCAGGTGGTTCCGACGATTCGAGCAGGTGCTTCCGGCTAGCTCGGCGGGTGCTTTGGGCGTCTCCGTCACTTGATTTTGGCACATTTGAGAGGTGGGTCCAGCATTCCCAGCAGGTGATTCCAGAAAGTCCGGCAAGCGGTTCTGGCATAGCCAGCAGGTGATTTTTGCGTGTCCGGCAGGTGGGTCCTGCGAGTCGAGCAGGTGGTTCCTGCATGCTCGGCAGGTGGTTCAGGCGTGTCCGACAGGCGGTTCCGTTGTGTCCAGTAGGTGTTTCCGGCGTGTCCGGCACATGGTAGTGGCACGTCTGAGAGGTGGTTCCGGCATGCCCCGCAGGTGATTCCGGAGTGTCCAGCAAGTGGTTCTGGCATAGCCGGCTGGTGATTTTGGCGTGGCCAGCAGGTGGCTCCAGCGAGTCGAGCAGGTTGTTCCGGCGTGCTCAGCAGGTGTTTCAGATGGGTCCGTCAGGTGGTTCCGGTCTGTCCAGTAGGTGGTTCCGGCGTGTCCGGCACGTGCTTCCGGCGAGTCTGAGAGGTGGCTCCGGCGTGCCCGGTGGGTGATTCCGGAGTGTCCGGCAAGTCGTTCTGGCATAGCCGGCTGGTGATTTTGGCATGTCCAGCAGGTAAGATTTTGGCATGTCCGTCAGGTGATTTTGACGTGTCCGGCGGGTGGTTCCGGGCAGTGGATCAGGTGGTTCCAGCGTTCTCGGCAGGTGATTCAGTTTGGTTCGGCAGGTGGTTCTGGTCTGTCCTGGAGGTGGTTCCGGCCTGTCCAGCACGTGGTTCTGGCACGTCTGAGAGGTGGTTCCGGCATGCCCGGCAGGTGATCCCAGAGAGTCCTCCAAGTGGTTCTGGCCCAGCCCGCAGGTGATTTTGGCGCGTCCGGCAGGTGGCTCCGGCATGCTCAGCAGGTTGTTCAGGCAGGTCCGGCAGGTGGTTCCGACGATTCGAGCAGGTGCTTCCGGCTAGCTCGGCGGGTGCTTTGGGCGTCTCCGTCACTTGATTTTGGCACATTTGAGAGGTGGGTCCAGCATTCCCAGCAGGTGATTCCAGAAAGTCCGGCAAGCGGTTCTGGCATAGCCAGCAGGTGATTTTTGCGTGTCCGGCAGGTGGGTCCTGCGAGTCGAGCAGGTGGTTCCTGCATGCTCGGCAGGTGGTTCAGGCGTGTCCGACAGGCGGTTCCGTTGTGTCCAGTAGGTGTTTCCGGCGTGTCCGGCACATGGTAGTGGCACGTCTGAGAGGTGGTTCCGGCATGCCCCGCAGGTGATTCCGGAGTGTCCAGCAAGTGGTTCTGGCATAGCCGGCTGGTGATTTTGGCGTGGCCAGCAGGTGGCTCCAGCGAGTCGAGCAGGTTGTTCCGGCGTGCTCAGCAGGTGTTTCAGATGGGTCCGTCAGGTGGTTCCGGTCTGTCCAGTAGGTGGTTCCGGCGTGTCCGGCACGTGCTTCCGGCGAGTCTGAGAGGTGGCTCCGGCGTGCCCGGTGGGTGATTCCGGAGTGTCCGGCAAGTCGTTCTGGCATAGCCGGCTGGTGATTTTGGCATGTCCAGCAGGTAAGATTTTGGCATGTCCGTCAGGTGATTTTGACGTGTCCGGCGGGTGGTTCCGGGCAGTGGATCAGGTGGTTCCAGCGTTCTCGGCAGGTGATTCAGTTTGGTTCGGCAGGTGGTTC
The DNA here is from genome assembly GCF_041296235.1 of Equus asinus. Taxonomy (NCBI): domain Eukaryota; kingdom Metazoa; phylum Chordata; class Mammalia; order Perissodactyla; family Equidae; genus Equus; species Equus asinus. Next base: position 23,180 of record NW_027224984.1, read on the forward strand.
TGGTCTGTCCTGGAGGTGGTTCCGGCCTGTCCAGCACGTGGTTCTGGCACGTCTGAGAGGTGGTTCCGGCATGCCCGGCAGGTGATCCCAGAGAGTCCTCCAAGTGGTTCTGGCCCAGCCCGCAGGTGATTTTGGCGCGTCCGGCAGGTGGCTCCGGCATGCTCAGCAGGTTGTTCAGGCAGGTCCGGCAGGTGGTTCCGACGATTCGAGCAGGTGCTTCCGGCTAGCTCGGCGGGTGCTTTGGGCGTCTCCGTCACTTGATTTTGGCACATTTGAGAGGTGGGTCCAGCATTCCCAGCAGGTGATTCCAGAAAGTCCGGCAAGCGGTTCTGGCATAGCCAGCAGGTGATTTTTGCGTGTCCGGCAGGTGGGTCCTGCGAGTCGAGCAGGTGGTTCCTGCATGCTCGGCAGGTGGTTCAGGCGTGTCCGACAGGCGGTTCCGTTGTGTCCAGTAGGTGTTTCCGGCGTGTCCGGCACATGGTAGTGGCACGTCTGAGAGGTGGTTCCGGCATGCCCCGCAGGTGATTCCGGAGTGTCCAGCAAGTGGTTCTGGCATAGCCGGCTGGTGATTTTGGCGTGGCCAGCAGGTGGCTCCAGCGAGTCGAGCAGGTTGTTCCGGCGTGCTCAGCAGGTGTTTCAGATGGGTCCGTCAGGTGGTTCCGGTCTGTCCAGTAGGTGGTTCCGGCGTGTCCGGCACGTGCTTCCGGCGAGTCTGAGAGGTGGCTCCGGCGTGCCCGGTGGGTGATTCCGGAGTGTCCGGCAAGTCGTTCTGGCATAGCCGGCTGGTGATTTTGGCATGTCCAGCAGGTAAGATTTTGGCATGTCCGTCAGGTGATTTTGACGTGTCCGGCGGGTGGTTCCGGGCAGTGGATCAGGTGGTTCCAGCGTTCTCGGCAGGTGATTCAGTTTGGTTCGGCAGGTGGTTCTGGTCTGTCCTGGAGGTGGTTCCGGCCTGTCCAGCACGTGGTTCTGGCACGTCTGAGAGGTGGTTCCGGCATGCCCGGCAGGTGATCCCAGAGAGTCCTCCAAGTGGTTCTGGCCCAGCCCGCAGGTGATTTTGGCGCGTCCGGCAGGTGGCTCCGGCATGCTCAGCAGGTTGTTCAGGCAGGTCCGGCAGGTGGTTCCGACGATTCGAGCAGGTGCTTCCGGCTAGCTCGGCGGGTGCTTTGGGCGTCTCCGTCACTTGATTTTGGCACATTTGAGAGGTGGGTCCAGCATTCCCAGCAGGTGATTCCAGAAAGTCCGGCAAGCGGTTCTGGCATAGCCAGCAGGTGATTTTTGCGTGTCCGGCAGGTGGGTCCTGCGAGTCGAGCAGGTGGTTCCTGCATGCTCGGCAGGTGGTTCAGGCGTGTCCGACAGGCGGTTCCGTTGTGTCCAGTAGGTGTTTCCGGCGTGTCCGGCACATGGTAGTGGCACGTCTGAGAGGTGGTTCCGGCATGCCCCGCAGGTGATTCCGGAGTGTCCAGCAAGTGGTTCTGGCATAGCCGGCTGGTGATTTTGGCGTGGCCAGCAGGTGGCTCCAGCGAGTCGAGCAGGTTGTTCCGGCGTGCTCAGCAGGTGTTTCAGATGGGTCCGTCAGGTGGTTCCGGTCTGTCCAGTAGGTGGTTCCGGCGTGTCCGGCACGTGCTTCCGGCGAGTCTGAGAGGTGGCTCCGGCGTGCCCGGTGGGTGATTCCGGAGTGTCCGGCAAGTCGTTCTGGCATAGCCGGCTGGTGATTTTGGCATGTCCAGCAGGTAAGATTTTGGCATGTCCGTCAGGTGATTTTGACGTGTCCGGCGGGTGGTTCCGGGCAGTGGATCAGGTGGTTCCAGCGTTCTCGGCAGGTGATTCAGTTTGGTTCGGCAGGTGGTTCTGGTCTGTCCTGGAGGTGGTTCCGGCCTGTCCAGCACGTGGTTCTGGCACGTCTGAGAGGTGGTTCCGGCATGCCCGGCAGGTGATCCCAGAGAGTCCTCCAAGTGGTTCTGGCCCAGCCCGCAGGTGATTTTGGCGCGTCCGGCAGGTGGCTCCGGCATGCTCAGCAGGTTGTTCAGGCAGGTCCGGCAGGTGGTTCCGACGATTCGAGCAGGTGCTTCCGGCTAGCTCGGCGGGTGCTTTGGGCGTCTCCGTCACTTGATTTTGGCACATTTGAGAGGTGGGTCCAGCATTCCCAGCAGGTGATTCCAGAAAGTCCGGCAAGCGGTTCTGGCATAGCCAGCAGGTGATTTTTGCGTGTCCGGCAGGTGGGTCCTGCGAGTCGAGCAGGTGGTTCCTGCATGCTCGGCAGGTGGTTCAGGCGTGTCCGACAGGCGGTTCCGTTGTGTCCAGTAGGTGTTTCCGGCGTGTCCGGCACATGGTAGTGGCACGTCTGAGAGGTGGTTCCGGCATGCCCCGCAGGTGATTCCGGAGTGTCCAGCAAGTGGTTCTGGCATAGCCGGCTGGTGATTTTGGCGTGGCCAGCAGGTGGCTCCAGCGAGTCGAGCAGGTTGTTCCGGCGTGCTCAGCAGGTGTTTCAGATGGGTCCGTCAGGTGGTTCCGGTCTGTCCAGTAGGTGGTTCCGGCGTGTCCGGCACGTGCTTCCGGCGAGTCTGAGAGGTGGCTCCGGCGTGCCCGGTGGGTGATTCCGGAGTGTCCGGCAAGTCGTTCTGGCATAGCCGGCTGGTGATTTTGGCATGTCCAGCAGGTAAGATTTTGGCATGTCCGTCAGGTGATTTTGACGTGTCCGGCGGGTGGTTCCGGGCAGTGGATCAGGTGGTTCCAGCGTTCTCGGCAGGTGATTCAGTTTGGTTCGGCAGGTGGTTCTGGTCTGTCCTGGAGGTGGTTCCGGCCTGTCCAGCACGTGGTTCTGGCACGTCTGAGAGGTGGTTCCGGCATGCCCGGCAGGTGATCCCAGAGAGTCCTCCAAGTGGTTCTGGCCCAGCCCGCAGGTGATTTTGGCGCGTCCGGCAGGTGGCTCCGGCATGCTCAGCAGGTTGTTCAGGCAGGTCCGGCAGGTGGTTCCGACGATTCGAGCAGGTGCTTCCGGCTAGCTCGGCGGGTGCTTTGGGCGTCTCCGTCACTTGATTTTGGCACATTTGAGAGGTGGGTCCAGCATTCCCAGCAGGTGATTCCAGAAAGTCCGGCAAGCGGTTCTGGCATAGCCAGCAGGTGATTTTTGCGTGTCCGGCAGGTGGGTCCTGCGAGTCGAGCAGGTGGTTCCTGCATGCTCGGCAGGTGGTTCAGGCGTGTCCGACAGGCGGTTCCGTTGTGTCCAGTAGGTGTTTCCGGCGTGTCCGGCACATGGTAGTGGCACGTCTGAGAGGTGGTTCCGGCATGCCCCGCAGGTGATTCCGGAGTGTCCAGCAAGTGGTTCTGGCATAGCCGGCTGGTGATTTTGGCGTGGCCAGCAGGTGGCTCCAGCGAGTCGAGCAGGTTGTTCCGGCGTGCTCAGCAGGTGTTTCAGATGGGTCCGTCAGGTGGTTCCGGTCTGTCCAGTAGGTGGTTCCGGCGTGTCCGGCACGTGCTTCCGGCGAGTCTGAGAGGTGGCTCCGGCGTGCCCGGTGGGTGATTCCGGAGTGTCCGGCAAGTCGTTCTGGCATAGCCGGCTGGTGATTTTGGCATGTCCAGCAGGTAAGATTTTGGCATGTCCGTCAGGTGATTTTGACGTGTCCGGCGGGTGGTTCCGGGCAGTGGATCAGGTGGTTCCAGCGTTCTCGGCAGGTGATTCAGTTTGGTTCGGCAGGTGGTTCTGGTCTGTCCTGGAGGTGGTTCCGGCCTGTCCAGCACGTGGTTCTGGCACGTCTGAGAGGTGGTTCCGGCATGCCCGGCAGGTGATCCCAGAGAGTCCTCCAAGTGGTTCTGGCCCAGCCCGCAGGTGATTTTGGCGCGTCCGGCAGGTGGCTCCGGCATGCTCAGCAGGTTGTTCAGGCAGGTCCGGCAGGTGGTTCCGACGATTCGAGCAGGTGCTTCCGGCTAGCTCGGCGGGTGCTTTGGGCGTCTCCGTCACTTGATTTTGGCACATTTGAGAGGTGGGTCCAGCATTCCCAGCAGGTGATTCCAGAAAGTCCGGCAAGCGGTTCTGGCATAGCCAGCAGGTGATTTTTGCGTGTCCGGCAGGTGGGTCCTGCGAGTCGAGCAGGTGGTTCCTGCATGCTCGGCAGGTGGTTCAGGCGTGTCCGACAGGCGGTTCCGTTGTGTCCAGTAGGTGTTTCCGGCGTGTCCGGCACATGGTAGTGGCACGTCTGAGAGGTGGTTCCGGCATGCCCCGCAGGTGATTCCGGAGTGTCCAGCAAGTGGTTCTGGCATAGCCGGCTGGTGATTTTGGCGTGGCCAGCAGGTGGCTCCAGCGAGTCGAGCAGGTTGTTCCGGCGTGCTCAGCAGGTGTTTCAGATGGGTCCGTCAGGTGGTTCCGGTCTGTCCAGTAGGTGGTTCCGGCGTGTCCGGCACGTGCTTCCGGCGAGTCTGAGAGGTGGCTCCGGCGTGCCCGGTGGGTGATTCCGGAGTGTCCGGCAAGTCGTTCTGGCATAGCCGGCTGGTGATTTTGGCATGTCCAGCAGGTAAGATTTTGGCATGTCCGTCAGGTGATTTTGACGTGTCCGGCGGGTGGTTCCGGGCAGTGGATCAGGTGGTTCCAGCGTTCTCGGCAGGTGATTCAGTTTGGTTCGGCAGGTGGTTCTGGTCTGTCCTGGAGGTGGTTCCGGCCTGTCCAGCACGTGGTTCTGGCACGTCTGAGAGGTGGTTCCGGCATGCCCGGCAGGTGATCCCAGAGAGTCCTCCAAGTGGTTCTGGCCCAGCCCGCAGGTGATTTTGGCGCGTCCGGCAGGTGGCTCCGGCATGCTCAGCAGGTTGTTCAGGCAGGTCCGGCAGGTGGTTCCGACGATTCGAGCAGGTGCTTCCGGCTAGCTCGGCGGGTGCTTTGGGCGTCTCCGTCACTTGATTTTGGCACATTTGAGAGGTGGGTCCAGCATTCCCAGCAGGTGATTCCAGAAAGTCCGGCAAGCGGTTCTGGCATAGCCAGCAGGTGATTTTTGCGTGTCCGGCAGGTGGGTCCTGCGAGTCGAGCAGGTGGTTCCTGCATGCTCGGCAGGTGGTTCAGGCGTGTCCGACAGGCGGTTCCGTTGTGTCCAGTAGGTGTTTCCGGCGTGTCCGGCACATGGTAGTGGCACGTCTGAGAGGTGGTTCCGGCATGCCCCGCAGGTGATTCCGGAGTGTCCAGCAAGTGGTTCTGGCATAGCCGGCTGGTGATTTTGGCGTGGCCAGCAGGTGGCTCCAGCGAGTCGAGCAGGTTGTTCCGGCGTGCTCAGCAGGTGTTTCAGATGGGTCCGTCAGGTGGTTCCGGTCTGTCCAGTAGGTGGTTCCGGCGTGTCCGGCACGTGCTTCCGGCGAGTCTGAGAGGTGGCTCCGGCGTGCCCGGTGGGTGATTCCGGAGTGTCCGGCAAGTCGTTCTGGCATAGCCGGCTGGTGATTTTGGCATGTCCAGCAGGTAAGATTTTGGCATGTCCGTCAGGTGATTTTGACGTGTCCGGCGGGTGGTTCCGGGCAGTGGATCAGGTGGTTCCAGCGTTCTCGGCAGGTGATTCAGTTTGGTTCGGCAGGTGGTTCTGGTCTGTCCTGGAGGTGGTTCCGGCCTGTCCAGCACGTGGTTCTGGCACGTCTGAGAGGTGGTTCCGGCATGCCCGGCAGGTGATCCCAGAGAGTCCTCCAAGTGGTTCTGGCCCAGCCCGCAGGTGATTTTGGCGCGTCCGGCAGGTGGCTCCGGCATGCTCAGCAGGTTGTTCAGGCAGGTCCGGCAGGTGGTTCCGACGATTCGAGCAGGTGCTTCCGGCTAGCTCGGCGGGTGCTTTGGGCGTCTCCGTCACTTGATTTTGGCACATTTGAGAGGTGGGTCCAGCATTCCCAGCAGGTGATTCCAGAAAGTCCGGCAAGCGGTTCTGGCATAGCCAGCAGGTGATTTTTGCGTGTCCGGCAGGTGGGTCCTGCGAGTCGAGCAGGTGGTTCCTGCATGCTCGGCAGGTGGTTCAGGCGTGTCCGACAGGCGGTTCCGTTGTGTCCAGTAGGTGTTTCCGGCGTGTCCGGCACATGGTAGTGGCACGTCTGAGAGGTGGTTCCGGCATGCCCCGCAGGTGATTCCGGAGTGTCCAGCAAGTGGTTCTGGCATAGCCGGCTGGTGATTTTGGCGTGGCCAGCAGGTGGCTCCAGCGAGTCGAGCAGGTTGTTCCGGCGTGCTCAGCAGGTGTTTCAGATGGGTCCGTCAGGTGGTTCCGGTCTGTCCAGTAGGTGGTTCCGGCGTGTCCGGCACGTGCTTCCGGCGAGTCTGAGAGGTGGCTCCGGCGTGCCCGGTGGGTGATTCCGGAGTGTCCGGCAAGTCGTTCTGGCATAGCCGGCTGGTGATTTTGGCATGTCCAGCAGGTAAGATTTTGGCATGTCCGTCAGGTGATTTTGACGTGTCCGGCGGGTGGTTCCGGGCAGTGGATCAGGTGGTTCCAGCGTTCTCGGCAGGTGATTCAGTTTGGTTCGGCAGGTGGTTCTGGTCTGTCCTGGAGGTGGTTCCGGCCTGTCCAGCACGTGGTTCTGGCACGTCTGAGAGGTGGTTCCGGCATGCCCGGCAGGTGATCCCAGAGAGTCCTCCAAGTGGTTCTGGCCCAGCCCGCAGGTGATTTTGGCGCGTCCGGCAGGTGGCTCCGGCATGCTCAGCAGGTTGTTCAGGCAGGTCCGGCAGGTGGTTCCGACGATTCGAGCAGGTGCTTCCGGCTAGCTCGGCGGGTGCTTTGGGCGTCTCCGTCACTTGATTTTGGCACATTTGAGAGGTGGGTCCAGCATTCCCAGCAGGTGATTCCAGAAAGTCCGGCAAGCGGTTCTGGCATAGCCAGCAGGTGATTTTTGCGTGTCCGGCAGGTGGGTCCTGCGAGTCGAGCAGGTGGTTCCTGCATGCTCGGCAGGTGGTTCAGGCGTGTCCGACAGGCGGTTCCGTTGTGTCCAGTAGGTGTTTCCGGCGTGTCCGGCACATGGTAGTGGCACGTCTGAGAGGTGGTTCCGGCATGCCCCGCAGGTGATTCCGGAGTGTCCAGCAAGTGGTTCTGGCATAGCCGGCTGGTGATTTTGGCGTGGCCAGCAGGTGGCTCCAGCGAGTCGAGCAGGTTGTTCCGGCGTGCTCAGCAGGTGTTTCAGATGGGTCCGTCAGGTGGTTCCGGTCTGTCCAGTAGGTGGTTCCGGCGTGTCCGGCACGTGCTTCCGGCGAGTCTGAGAGGTGGCTCCGGCGTGCCCGGTGGGTGATTCCGGAGTGTCCGGCAAGTCGTTCTGGCATAGCCGGCTGGTGATTTTGGCATGTCCAGCAGGTAAGATTTTGGCATGTCCGTCAGGTGATTTTGACGTGTCCGGCGGGTGGTTCCGGGCAGTGGATCAGGTGGTTCCAGCGTTCTCGGCAGGTGATTCAGTTTGGTTCGGCAGGTGGTTCTGGTCTGTCCTGGAGGTGGTTCCGGCCTGTCCAGCACGTGGTTCTGGCACGTCTGAGAGGTGGTTCCGGCATGCCCGGCAGGTGATCCCAGAGAGTCCTCCAAGTGGTTCTGGCCCAGCCCGCAGGTGATTTTGGCGCGTCCGGCAGGTGGCTCCGGCATGCTCAGCAGGTTGTTCAGGCAGGTCCGGCAGGTGGTTCCGACGATTCGAGCAGGTGCTTCCGGCTAGCTCGGCGGGTGCTTTGGGCGTCTCCGTCACTTGATTTTGGCACATTTGAGAGGTGGGTCCAGCATTCCCAGCAGGTGATTCCAGAAAGTCCGGCAAGCGGTTCTGGCATAGCCAGCAGGTGATTTTTGCGTGTCCGGCAGGTGGGTCCTGCGAGTCGAGCAGGTGGTTCCTGCATGCTCGGCAGGTGGTTCAGGCGTGTCCGACAGGCGGTTCCGTTGTGTCCAGTAGGTGTTTCCGGCGTGTCCGGCACATGGTAGTGGCACGTCTGAGAGGTGGTTCCGGCATGCCCCGCAGGTGATTCCGGAGTGTCCAGCAAGTGGTTCTGGCATAGCCGGCTGGTGATTTTGGCGTGGCCAGCAGGTGGCTCCAGCGAGTCGAGCAGGTTGTTCCGGCGTGCTCAGCAGGTGTTTCAGATGGGTCCGTCAGGTGGTTCCGGTCTGTCCAGTAGGTGGTTCCGGCGTGTCCGGCACGTGCTTCCGGCGAGTCTGAGAGGTGGCTCCGGCGTGCCCGGTGGGTGATTCCGGAGTGTCCGGCAAGTCGTTCTGGCATAGCCGGCTGGTGATTTTGGCATGTCCAGCAGGTAAGATTTTGGCATGTCCGTCAGGTGATTTTGACGTGTCCGGCGGGTGGTTCCGGGCAGTGGATCAGGTGGTTCCAGCGTTCTCGGCAGGTGATTCAGTTTGGTTCGGCAGGTGGTTCTGGTCTGTCCTGGAGGTGGTTCCGGCCTGTCCAGCACGTGGTTCTGGCACGTCTGAGAGGTGGTTCCGGCATGCCCGGCAGGTGATCCCAGAGAGTCCTCCAAGTGGTTCTGGCCCAGCCCGCAGGTGATTTTGGCGCGTCCGGCAGGTGGCTCCGGCATGCTCAGCAGGTTGTTCAGGCAGGTCCGGCAGGTGGTTCCGACGATTCGAGCAGGTGCTTCCGGCTAGCTCGGCGGGTGCTTTGGGCGTCTCCGTCACTTGATTTTGGCACATTTGAGAGGTGGGTCCAGCATTCCCAGCAGGTGATTCCAGAAAGTCCGGCAAGCGGTTCTGGCATAGCCAGCAGGTGATTTTTGCGTGTCCGGCAGGTGGGTCCTGCGAGTCGAGCAGGTGGTTCCTGCATGCTCGGCAGGTGGTTCAGGCGTGTCCGACAGGCGGTTCCGTTGTGTCCAGTAGGTGTTTCCGGCGTGTCCGGCACATGGTAGTGGCACGTCTGAGAGGTGGTTCCGGCATGCCCCGCAGGTGATTCCGGAGTGTCCAGCAAGTGGTTCTGGCATAGCCGGCTGGTGATTTTGGCGTGGCCAGCAGGTGGCTCCAGCGAGTCGAGCAGGTTGTTCCGGCGTGCTCAGCAGGTGTTTCAGATGGGTCCGTCAGGTGGTTCCGGTCTGTCCAGTAGGTGGTTCCGGCGTGTCCGGCACGTGCTTCCGGCGAGTCTGAGAGGTGGCTCCGGCGTGCCCGGTGGGTGATTCCGGAGTGTCCGGCAAGTCGTTCTGGCATAGCCGGCTGGTGATTTTGGCATGTCCAGCAGGTAAGATTTTGGCATGTCCGTCAGGTGATTTTGACGTGTCCGGCGGGTGGTTCCGGGCAGTGGATCAGGTGGTTCCAGCGTTCTCGGCAGGTGATTCAGTTTGGTTCGGCAGGTGGTTCTGGTCTGTCCTGGAGGTGGTTCCGGCCTGTCCAGCACGTGGTTCTGGCACGTCTGAGAGGTGGTTCCGGCATGCCCGGCAGGTGATCCCAGAGAGTCCTCCAAGTGGTTCTGGCCCAGCCCGCAGGTGATTTTGGCGCGTCCGGCAGGTGGCTCCGGCATGCTCAGCAGGTTGTTCAGGCAGGTCCGGCAGGTGGTTCCGACGATTCGAGCAGGTGCTTCCGGCTAGCTCGGCGGGTGCTTTGGGCGTCTCCGTCACTTGATTTTGGCACATTTGAGAGGTGGGTCCAGCATTCCCAGCAGGTGATTCCAGAAAGTCCGGCAAGCGGTTCTGGCATAGCCAGCAGGTGATTTTTGCGTGTCCGGCAGGTGGGTCCTGCGAGTCGAGCAGGTGGTTCCTGCATGCTCGGCAGGTGGTTCAGGCGTGTCCGACAGGCGGTTCCGTTGTGTCCAGTAGGTGTTTCCGGCGTGTCCGGCACATGGTAGTGGCACGTCTGAGAGGTGGTTCCGGCATGCCCCGCAGGTGATTCCGGAGTGTCCAGCAAGTGGTTCTGGCATAGCCGGCTGGTGATTTTGGCGTGGCCAGCAGGTGGCTCCAGCGAGTCGAGCAGGTTGTTCCGGCGTGCTCAGCAGGTGTTTCAGATGGGTCCGTCAGGTGGTTCCGGTCTGTCCAGTAGGTGGTTCCGGCGTGTCCGGCACGTGCTTCCGGCGAGTCTGAGAGGTGGCTCCGGCGTGCCCGGTGGGTGATTCCGGAGTGTCCGGCAAGTCGTTCTGGCATAGCCGGCTGGTGATTTTGGCATGTCCAGCAGGTAAGATTTTGGCATGTCCGTCAGGTGATTTTGACGTGTCCGGCGGGTGGTTCCGGGCAGTGGATCAGGTGGTTCCAGCGTTCTCGGCAGGTGATTCAGTTTGGTTCGGCAGGTGGTTCTGGTCTGTCCTGGAGGTGGTTCCGGCCTGTCCAGCACGTGGTTCTGGCACGTCTGAGAGGTGGTTCCGGCATGCCCGGCAGGTGATCCCAGAGAGTCCTCCAAGTGGTTCTGGCCCAGCCCGCAGGTGATTTTGGCGCGTCCGGCAGGTGGCTCCGGCATGCTCAGCAGGTTGTTCAGGCAGGTCCGGCAGGTGGTTCCGACGATTCGAGCAGGTGCTTCCGGCTAGCTCGGCGGGTGCTTTGGGCGTCTCCGTCACTTGATTTTGGCACATTTGAGAGGTGGGTCCAGCATTCCCAGCAGGTGATTCCAGAAAGTCCGGCAAGCGGTTCTGGCATAGCCAGCAGGTGATTTTTGCGTGTCCGGCAGGTGGGTCCTGCGAGTCGAGCAGGTGGTTCCTGCATGCTCGGCAGGTGGTTCAGGCGTGTCCGACAGGCGGTTCCGTTGTGTCCAGTAGGTGTTTCCGGCGTGTCCGGCACATGGTAGTGGCACGTCTGAGAGGTGGTTCCGGCATGCCCCGCAGGTGATTCCGGAGTGTCCAGCAAGTGGTTCTGGCATAGCCGGCTGGTGATTTTGGCGTGGCCAGCAGGTGGCTCCAGCGAGTCGAGCAGGTTGTTCCGGCGTGCTCAGCAGGTGTTTCAGATGGGTCCGTCAGGTGGTTCCGGTCTGTCCAGTAGGTGGTTCCGGCGTGTCCGGCACGTGCTTCCGGCGAGTCTGAGAGGTGGCTCCGGCGTGCCCGGTGGGTGATTCCGGAGTGTCCGGCAAGTCGTTCTGGCATAGCCGGCTGGTGATTTTGGCATGTCCAGCAGGTAAGATTTTGGCATGTCCGTCAGGTGATTTTGACGTGTCCGGCGGGTGGTTCCGGGCAGTGGATCAGGTGGTTCCAGCGTTCTCGGCAGGTGATTCAGTTTGGTTCGGCAGGTGGTTCTGGTCTGTCCTGGAGGTGGTTCCGGCCTGTCCAGCACGTGGTTCTGGCACGTCTGAGAGGTGGTTCCGGCATGCCCGGCAGGTGATCCCAGAGAGTCCTCCAAGTGGTTCTGGCCCAGCCCGCAGGTGATTTTGGCGCGTCCGGCAGGTGGCTCCGGCATGCTCAGCAGGTTGTTCAGGCAGGTCCGGCAGGTGGTTCCGACGATTCGAGCAGGTGCTTCCGGCTAGCTCGGCGGGTGCTTTGGGCGTCTCCGTCACTTGATTTTGGCACATTTGAGAGGTGGGTCCAGCATTCCCAGCAGGTGATTCCAGAAAGTCCGGCAAGCGGTTCTGGCATAGCCAGCAGGTGATTTTTGCGTGTCCGGCAGGTGGGTCCTGCGAGTCGAGCAGGTGGTTCCTGCATGCTCGGCAGGTGGTTCAGGCGTGTCCGACAGGCGGTTCCGTTGTGTCCAGTAGGTGTTTCCGGCGTGTCCGGCACATGGTAGTGGCACGTCTGAGAGGTGGTTCCGGCATGCCCCGCAGGTGATTCCGGAGTGTCCAGCAAGTGGTTCTGGCATAGCCGGCTGGTGATTTTGGCGTGGCCAGCAGGTGGCTCCAGCGAGTCGAGCAGGTTGTTCCGGCGTGCTCAGCAGGTGTTTCAGATGGGTCCGTCAGGTGGTTCCGGTCTGTCCAGTAGGTGGTTCCGGCGTGTCCGGCACGTGCTTCCGGCGAGTCTGAGAGGTGGCTCCGGCGTGCCCGGTGGGTGATTCCGGAGTGTCCGGCAAGTCGTTCTGGCATAGCCGGCTGGTGATTTTGGCATGTCCAGCAGGTAAGATTTTGGCATGTCCGTCAGGTGATTTTGACGTGTCCGGCGGGTGGTTCCGGGCAGTGGATCAGGTGGTTCCAGCGTTCTCGGCAGGTGATTCAGTTTGGTTCGGCAGGTGGTTCTGGTCTGTCCTGGAGGTGGTTCCGGCCTGTCCAGCACGTGGTTCTGGCACGTCTGAGAGGTGGTTCCGGCATGCCCGGCAGGTGATCCCAGAGAGTCCTCCAAGTGGTTCTGGCCCAGCCCGCAGGTGATTTTGGCGCGTCCGGCAGGTGGCTCCGGCATGCTCAGCAGGTTGTTCAGGCAGGTCCGGCAGGTGGTTCCGACGATTCGAGCAGGTGCTTCCGGCTAGCTCGGCGGGTGCTTTGGGCGTCTCCGTCACTTGATTTTGGCACATTTGAGAGGTGGGTCCAGCATTCCCAGCAGGTGATTCCAGAAAGTCCGGCAAGCGGTTCTGGCATAGCCAGCAGGTGATTTTTGCGTGTCCGGCAGGTGGGTCCTGCGAGTCGAGCAGGTGGTTCCTGCATGCTCGGCAGGTGGTTCAGGCGTGTCCGACAGGCGGTTCCGTTGTGTCCAGTAGGTGTTTCCGGCGTGTCCGGCACATGGTAGTGGCACGTCTGAGAGGTGGTTCCGGCATGCCCCGCAGGTGATTCCGGAGTGTCCAGCAAGTGGTTCTGGCATAGCCGGCTGGTGATTTTGGCGTGGCCAGCAGGTGGCTCCAGCGAGTCGAGCAGGTTGTTCCGGCGTGCTCAGCAGGTGTTTCAGATGGGTCCGTCAGGTGGTTCCGGTCTGTCCAGTAGGTGGTTCCGGCGTGTCCGGCACGTGCTTCCGGCGAGTCTGAGAGGTGGCTCCGGCGTGCCCGGTGGGTGATTCCGGAGTGTCCGGCAAGTCGTTCTGGCATAGCCGGCTGGTGATTTTGGCATGTCCAGCAGGTAAGATTTTGGCATGTCCGTCAGGTGATTTTGACGTGTCCGGCGGGTGGTTCCGGGCAGTGGATCAGGTGGTTCCAGCGTTCTCGGCAGGTGATTCAGTTTGGTTCGGCAGGTGGTTCTGGTCTGTCCTGGAGGTGGTTCCGGCCTGTCCAGCACGTGGTTCTGGCACGTCTGAGAGGTGGTTCCGGCATGCCCGGCAGGTGATCCCAGAGAGTCCTCCAAGTGGTTCTGGCCCAGCCCGCAGGTGATTTTGGCGCGTCCGGCAGGTGGCTCCGGCATGCTCAGCAGGTTGTTCAGGCAGGTCCGGCAGGTGGTTCCGACGATTCGAGCAGGTGCTTCCGGCTAGCTCGGCGGGTGCTTTGGGCGTCTCCGTCACTTGATTTTGGCACATTTGAGAGGTGGGTCCAGCATTCCCAGCAGGTGATTCCAGAAAGTCCGGCAAGCGGTTCTGGCATAGCCAGCAGGTGATTTTTGCGTGTCCGGCAGGTGGGTCCTGCGAGTCGAGCAGGTGGTTCCTGCATGCTCGGCAGGTGGTTCAGGCGTGTCCGACAGGCGGTTCCGTTGTGTCCAGTAGGTGTTTCCGGCGTGTCCGGCACATGGTAGTGGCACGTCTGAGAGGTGGTTCCGGCATGCCCCGCAGGTGATTCCGGAGTGTCCAGCAAGTGGTTCTGGCATAGCCGGCTGGTGATTTTGGCGTGGCCAGCAGGTGGCTCCAGCGAGTCGAGCAGGTTGTTCCGGCGTGCTCAGCAGGTGTTTCAGATGGGTCCGTCAGGTGGTTCCGGTCTGTCCAGTAGGTGGTTCCGGCGTGTCCGGCACGTGCTTCCGGCGAGTCTGAGAGGTGGCTCCGGCGTGCCCGGTGGGTGATTCCGGAGTGTCCGGCAAGTCGTTCTGGCATAGCCGGCTGGTGATTTTGGCATGTCCAGCAGGTAAGATTTTGGCATGTCCGTCAGGTGATTTTGACGTGTCCGGCGGGTGGTTCCGGGCAGTGGATCAGGTGGTTCCAGCGTTCTCGGCAGGTGATTCAGTTTGGTTCGGCAGGTGGTTCTGGTCTGTCCTGGAGGTGGTTCCGGCCTGTCCAGCACGTGGTTCTGGCACGTCTGAGAGGTGGTTCCGGCATGCCCGGCAGGTGATCCCAGAGAGTCCTCCAAGTGGTTCTGGCCCAGCCCGCAGGTGATTTTGGCGCGTCCGGCAGGTGGCTCCGGCATGCTCAGCAGGTTGTTCAGGCAGGTCCGGCAGGTGGTTCCGACGATTCGAGCAGGTGCTTCCGGCTAGCTCGGCGGGTGCTTTGGGCGTCTCCGTCACTTGATTTTGGCACATTTGAGAGGTGGGTCCAGCATTCCCAGCAGGTGATTCCAGAAAGTCCGGCAAGCGGTTCTGGCATAGCCAGCAGGTGATTTTTGCGTGTCCGGCAGGTGGGTCCTGCGAGTCGAGCAGGTGGTTCCTGCATGCTCGGCAGGTGGTTCAGGCGTGTCCGACAGGCGGTTCCGTTGTGTCCAGTAGGTGTTTCCGGCGTGTCCGGCACATGGTAGTGGCACGTCTGAGAGGTGGTTCCGGCATGCCCCGCAGGTGATTCCGGAGTGTCCAGCAAGTGGTTCTGGCATAGCCGGCTGGTGATTTTGGCGTGGCCAGCAGGTGGCTCCAGCGAGTCGAGCAGGTTGTTCCGGCGTGCTCAGCAGGTGTTTCAGATGGGTCCGTCAGGTGGTTCCGGTCTGTCCAGTAGGTGGTTCCGGCGTGTCCGGCACGTGCTTCCGGCGAGTCTGAGAGGTGGCTCCGGCGTGCCCGGTGGGTGATTCCGGAGTGTCCGGCAAGTCGTTCTGGCATAGCCGGCTGGTGATTTTGGCATGTCCAGCAGGTAAGATTTTGGCATGTCCGTCAGGTGATTTTGACGTGTCCGGCGGGTGGTTCCGGGCAGTGGATCAGGTGGTTCCAGCGTTCTCGGCAGGTGATTCAGTTTGGTTCGGCAGGTGGTTCTGGTCTGTCCTGGAGGTGGTTCCGGCCTGTCCAGCACGTGGTTCTGGCACGTCTGAGAGGTGGTTCCGGCATGCCCGGCAGGTGATCCCAGAGAGTCCTCCAAGTGGTTCTGGCCCAGCCCGCAGGTGATTTTGGCGCGTCCGGCAGGTGGCTCCGGCATGCTCAGCAGGTTGTTCAGGCAGGTCCGGCAGGTGGTTCCGACGATTCGAGCAGGTGCTTCCGGCTAGCTCGGCGGGTGCTTTGGGCGTCTCCGTCACTTGATTTTGGCACATTTGAGAGGTGGGTCCAGCATTCCCAGCAGGTGATTCCAGAAAGTCCGGCAAGCGGTTCTGGCATAGCCAGCAGGTGATTTTTGCGTGTCCGGCAGGTGGGTCCTGCGAGTCGAGCAGGTGGTTCCTGCATGCTCGGCAGGTGGTTCAGGCGTGTCCGACAGGCGGTTCCGTTGTGTCCAGTAGGTGTTTCCGGCGTGTCCGGCACATGGTAGTGGCACGTCTGAGAGGTGGTTCCGGCATGCCCCGCAGGTGATTCCGGAGTGTCCAGCAAGTGGTTCTGGCATAGCCGGCTGGTGATTTTGGCGTGGCCAGCAGGTGGCTCCAGCGAGTCGAGCAGGTTGTTCCGGCGTGCTCAGCAGGTGTTTCAGATGGGTCCGTCAGGTGGTTCCGGTCTGTCCAGTAGGTGGTTCCGGCGTGTCCGGCACGTGCTTCCGGCGAGTCTGAGAGGTGGCTCCGGCGTGCCCGGTGGGTGATTCCGGAGTGTCCGGCAAGTCGTTCTGGCATAGCCGGCTGGTGATTTTGGCATGTCCAGCAGGTAAGATTTTGGCATGTCCGTCAGGTGATTTTGACGTGTCCGGCGGGTGGTTCCGGGCAGTGGATCAGGTGGTTCCAGCGTTCTCGGCAGGTGATTCAGTTTGGTTCGGCAGGTGGTTCTGGTCTGTCCTGGAGGTGGTTCCGGCCTGTCCAGCACGTGGTTCTGGCACGTCTGAGAGGTGGTTCCGGCATGCCCGGCAGGTGATCCCAGAGAGTCCTCCAAGTGGTTCTGGCCCAGCCCGCAGGTGATTTTGGCGCGTCCGGCAGGTGGCTCCGGCATGCTCAGCAGGTTGTTCAGGCAGGTCCGGCAGGTGGTTCCGACGATTCGAGCAGGTGCTTCCGGCTAGCTCGGCGGGTGCTTTGGGCGTCTCCGTCACTTGATTTTGGCACATTTGAGAGGTGGGTCCAGCATTCCCAGCAGGTGATTCCAGAAAGTCCGGCAAGCGGTTCTGGCATAGCCAGCAGGTGATTTTTGCGTGTCCGGCAGGTGGGTCCTGCGAGTCGAGCAGGTGGTTCCTGCATGCTCGGCAGGTGGTTCAGGCGTGTCCGACAGGCGGTTCCGTTGTGTCCAGTAGGTGTTTCCGGCGTGTCCGGCACATGGTAGTGGCACGTCTGAGAGGTGGTTCCGGCATGCCCCGCAGGTGATTCCGGAGTGTCCAGCAAGTGGTTCTGGCATAGCCGGCTGGTGATTTTGGCGTGGCCAGCAGGTGGCTCCAGCGAGTCGAGCAGGTTGTTCCGGCGTGCTCAGCAGGTGTTTCAGATGGGTCCGTCAGGTGGTTCCGGTCTGTCCAGTAGGTGGTTCCGGCGTGTCCGGCACGTGCTTCCGGCGAGTCTGAGAGGTGGCTCCGGCGTGCCCGGTGGGTGATTCCGGAGTGTCCGGCAAGTCGTTCTGGCATAGCCGGCTGGTGATTTTGGCATGTCCAGCAGGTAAGATTTTGGCATGTCCGTCAGGTGATTTTGACGTGTCCGGCGGGTGGTTCCGGGCAGTGGATCAGGTGGTTCCAGCGTTCTCGGCAGGTGATTCAGTTTGGTTCGGCAGGTGGTTCTGGTCTGTCCTGGAGGTGGTTCCGGCCTGTCCAGCACGTGGTTCTGGCACGTCTGAGAGGTGGTTCCGGCATGCCCGGCAGGTGATCCCAGAGAGTCCTCCAAGTGGTTCTGGCCCAGCCCGCAGGTGATTTTGGCGCGTCCGGCAGGTGGCTCCGGCATGCTCAGCAGGTTGTTCAGGCAGGTCCGGCAGGTGGTTCCGACGATTCGAGCAGGTGCTTCCGGCTAGCTCGGCGGGTGCTTTGGGCGTCTCCGTCACTTGATTTTGGCACATTTGAGAGGTGGGTCCAGCATTCCCAGCAGGTGATTCCAGAAAGTCCGGCAAGCGGTTCTGGCATAGCCAGCAGGTGATTTTTGCGTGTCCGGCAGGTGGGTCCTGCGAGTCGAGCAGGTGGTTCCTGCATGCTCGGCAGGTGGTTCAGGCGTGTCCGACAGGCGGTTCCGTTGTGTCCAGTAGGTGTTTCCGGCGTGTCCGGCACATGGTAGTGGCACGTCTGAGAGGTGGTTCCGGCATGCCCCGCAGGTGATTCCGGAGTGTCCAGCAAGTGGTTCTGGCATAGCCGGCTGGTGATTTTGGCGTGGCCAGCAGGTGGCTCCAGCGAGTCGAGCAGGTTGTTCCGGCGTGCTCAGCAGGTGTTTCAGATGGGTCCGTCAGGTGGTTCCGGTCTGTCCAGTAGGTGGTTCCGGCGTGTCCGGCACGTGCTTCCGGCGAGTCTGAGAGGTGGCTCCGGCGTGCCCGGTGGGTGATTCCGGAGTGTCCGGCAAGTCGTTCTGGCATAGCCGGCTGGTGATTTTGGCATGTCCAGCAGGTAAGATTTTGGCATGTCCGTCAGGTGATTTTGACGTGTCCGGCGGGTGGTTCCGGGCAGTGGATCAGGTGGTTCCAGCGTTCTCGGCAGGTGATTCAGTTTGGTTCGGCAGGTGGTTCTGGTCTGTCCTGGAGGTGGTTCCGGCCTGTCCAGCACGTGGTTCTGGCACGTCTGAGAGGTGGTTCCGGCATGCCCGGCAGGTGATCCCAGAGAGTCCTCCAAGTGGTTCTGGCCCAGCCCGCAGGTGATTTTGGCGCGTCCGGCAGGTGGCTCCGGCATGCTCAGCAGGTTGTTCAGGCAGGTCCGGCAGGTGGTTCCGACGATTCGAGCAGGTGCTTCCGGCTAGCTCGGCGGGTGCTTTGGGCGTCTCCGTCACTTGATTTTGGCACATTTGAGAGGTGGGTCCAGCATTCCCAGCAGGTGATTCCAGAAAGTCCGGCAAGCGGTTCTGGCATAGCCAGCAGGTGATTTTTGCGTGTCCGGCAGGTGGGTCCTGCGAGTCGAGCAGGTGGTTCCTGCATGCTCGGCAGGTGGTTCAGGCGTGTCCGACAGGCGGTTCCGTTGTGTCCAGTAGGTGTTTCCGGCGTGTCCGGCACATGGTAGTGGCACGTCTGAGAGGTGGTTCCGGCATGCCCCGCAGGTGATTCCGGAGTGTCCAGCAAGTGGTTCTGGCATAGCCGGCTGGTGATTTTGGCGTGGCCAGCAGGTGGCTCCAGCGAGTCGAGCAGGTTGTTCCGGCGTGCTCAGCAGGTGTTTCAGATGGGTCCGTCAGGTGGTTCCGGTCTGTCCAGTAGGTGGTTCCGGCGTGTCCGGCACGTGCTTCCGGCGAGTCTGAGAGGTGGCTCCGGCGTGCCCGGTGGGTGATTCCGGAGTGTCCGGCAAGTCGTTCTGGCATAGCCGGCTGGTGATTTTGGCATGTCCAGCAGGTAAGATTTTGGCATGTCCGTCAGGTGATTTTGACGTGTCCGGCGGGTGGTTCCGGGCAGTGGATCAGGTGGTTCCAGCGTTCTCGGCAGGTGATTCAGTTTGGTTCGGCAGGTGGTTCTGGTCTGTCCTGGAGGTGGTTCCGGCCTGTCCAGCACGTGGTTCTGGCACGTCTGAGAGGTGGTTCCGGCATGCCCGGCAGGTGATCCCAGAGAGTCCTCCAAGTGGTTCTGGCCCAGCCCGCAGGTGATTTTGGCGCGTCCGGCAGGTGGCTCCGGCATGCTCAGCAGGTTGTTCAGGCAGGTCCGGCAGGTGGTTCCGACGATTCGAGCAGGTGCTTCCGGCTAGCTCGGCGGGTGCTTTGGGCGTCTCCGTCACTTGATTTTGGCACATTTGAGAGGTGGGTCCAGCATTCCCAGCAGGTGATTCCAGAAAGTCCGGCAAGCGGTTCTGGCATAGCCAGCAGGTGATTTTTGCGTGTCCGGCAGGTGGGTCCTGCGAGTCGAGCAGGTGGTTCCTGCATGCTCGGCAGGTGGTTCAGGCGTGTCCGACAGGCGGTTCCGTTGTGTCCAGTAGGTGTTTCCGGCGTGTCCGGCACATGGTAGTGGCACGTCTGAGAGGTGGTTCCGGCATGCCCCGCAGGTGATTCCGGAGTGTCCAGCAAGTGGTTCTGGCATAGCCGGCTGGTGATTTTGGCGTGGCCAGCAGGTGGCTCCAGCGAGTCGAGCAGGTTGTTCCGGCGTGCTCAGCAGGTGTTTCAGATGGGTCCGTCAGGTGGTTCCGGTCTGTCCAGTAGGTGGTTCCGGCGTGTCCGGCACGTGCTTCCGGCGAGTCTGAGAGGTGGCTCCGGCGTGCCCGGTGGGTGATTCCGGAGTGTCCGGCAAGTCGTTCTGGCATAGCCGGCTGGTGATTTTGGCATGTCCAGCAGGTAAGATTTTGGCATGTCCGTCAGGTGATTTTGACGTGTCCGGCGGGTGGTTCCGGGCAGTGGATCAGGTGGTTCCAGCGTTCTCGGCAGGTGATTCAGTTTGGTTCGGCAGGTGGTTCTGGTCTGTCCTGGAGGTGGTTCCGGCCTGTCCAGCACGTGGTTCTGGCACGTCTGAGAGGTGGTTCCGGCATGCCCGGCAGGTGATCCCAGAGAGTCCTCCAAGTGGTTCTGGCCCAGCCCGCAGGTGATTTTGGCGCGTCCGGCAGGTGGCTCCGGCATGCTCAGCAGGTTGTTCAGGCAGGTCCGGCAGGTGGTTCCGACGATTCGAGCAGGTGCTTCCGGCTAGCTCGGCGGGTGCTTTGGGCGTCTCCGTCACTTGATTTTGGCACATTTGAGAGGTGGGTCCAGCATTCCCAGCAGGTGATTCCAGAAAGTCCGGCAAGCGGTTCTGGCATAGCCAGCAGGTGATTTTTGCGTGTCCGGCAGGTGGGTCCTGCGAGTCGAGCAGGTGGTTCCTGCATGCTCGGCAGGTGGTTCAGGCGTGTCCGACAGGCGGTTCCGTTGTGTCCAGTAGGTGTTTCCGGCGTGTCCGGCACATGGTAGTGGCACGTCTGAGAGGTGGTTCCGGCATGCCCCGCAGGTGATTCCGGAGTGTCCAGCAAGTGGTTCTGGCATAGCCGGCTGGTGATTTTGGCGTGGCCAGCAGGTGGCTCCAGCGAGTCGAGCAGGTTGTTCCGGCGTGCTCAGCAGGTGTTTCAGATGGGTCCGTCAGGTGGTTCCGGTCTGTCCAGTAGGTGGTTCCGGCGTGTCCGGCACGTGCTTCCGGCGAGTCTGAGAGGTGGCTCCGGCGTGCCCGGTGGGTGATTCCGGAGTGTCCGGCAAGTCGTTCTGGCATAGCCGGCTGGTGATTTTGGCATGTCCAGCAGGTAAGATTTTGGCATGTCCGTCAGGTGATTTTGACGTGTCCGGCGGGTGGTTCCGGGCAGTGGATCAGGTGGTTCCAGCGTTCTCGGCAGGTGATTCAGTTTGGTTCGGCAGGTGGTTCTGGTCTGTCCTGGAGGTGGTTCCGGCCTGTCCAGCACGTGGTTCTGGCACGTCTGAGAGGTGGTTCCGGCATGCCCGGCAGGTGATCCCAGAGAGTCCTCCAAGTGGT
The DNA here is from genome assembly GCF_041296235.1 of Equus asinus. NCBI lineage: Eukaryota > Metazoa > Chordata > Mammalia > Perissodactyla > Equidae > Equus > Equus asinus. Next base: position 43,660 of record NW_027224984.1, read on the forward strand.
TCTGGCCCAGCCCGCAGGTGATTTTGGCGCGTCCGGCAGGTGGCTCCGGCATGCTCAGCAGGTTGTTCAGGCAGGTCCGGCAGGTGGTTCCGACGATTCGAGCAGGTGCTTCCGGCTAGCTCGGCGGGTGCTTTGGGCGTCTCCGTCACTTGATTTTGGCACATTTGAGAGGTGGGTCCAGCATTCCCAGCAGGTGATTCCAGAAAGTCCGGCAAGCGGTTCTGGCATAGCCAGCAGGTGATTTTTGCGTGTCCGGCAGGTGGGTCCTGCGAGTCGAGCAGGTGGTTCCTGCATGCTCGGCAGGTGGTTCAGGCGTGTCCGACAGGCGGTTCCGTTGTGTCCAGTAGGTGTTTCCGGCGTGTCCGGCACATGGTAGTGGCACGTCTGAGAGGTGGTTCCGGCATGCCCCGCAGGTGATTCCGGAGTGTCCAGCAAGTGGTTCTGGCATAGCCGGCTGGTGATTTTGGCGTGGCCAGCAGGTGGCTCCAGCGAGTCGAGCAGGTTGTTCCGGCGTGCTCAGCAGGTGTTTCAGATGGGTCCGTCAGGTGGTTCCGGTCTGTCCAGTAGGTGGTTCCGGCGTGTCCGGCACGTGCTTCCGGCGAGTCTGAGAGGTGGCTCCGGCGTGCCCGGTGGGTGATTCCGGAGTGTCCGGCAAGTCGTTCTGGCATAGCCGGCTGGTGATTTTGGCATGTCCAGCAGGTAAGATTTTGGCATGTCCGTCAGGTGATTTTGACGTGTCCGGCGGGTGGTTCCGGGCAGTGGATCAGGTGGTTCCAGCGTTCTCGGCAGGTGATTCAGTTTGGTTCGGCAGGTGGTTCTGGTCTGTCCTGGAGGTGGTTCCGGCCTGTCCAGCACGTGGTTCTGGCACGTCTGAGAGGTGGTTCCGGCATGCCCGGCAGGTGATCCCAGAGAGTCCTCCAAGTGGTTCTGGCCCAGCCCGCAGGTGATTTTGGCGCGTCCGGCAGGTGGCTCCGGCATGCTCAGCAGGTTGTTCAGGCAGGTCCGGCAGGTGGTTCCGACGATTCGAGCAGGTGCTTCCGGCTAGCTCGGCGGGTGCTTTGGGCGTCTCCGTCACTTGATTTTGGCACATTTGAGAGGTGGGTCCAGCATTCCCAGCAGGTGATTCCAGAAAGTCCGGCAAGCGGTTCTGGCATAGCCAGCAGGTGATTTTTGCGTGTCCGGCAGGTGGGTCCTGCGAGTCGAGCAGGTGGTTCCTGCATGCTCGGCAGGTGGTTCAGGCGTGTCCGACAGGCGGTTCCGTTGTGTCCAGTAGGTGTTTCCGGCGTGTCCGGCACATGGTAGTGGCACGTCTGAGAGGTGGTTCCGGCATGCCCCGCAGGTGATTCCGGAGTGTCCAGCAAGTGGTTCTGGCATAGCCGGCTGGTGATTTTGGCGTGGCCAGCAGGTGGCTCCAGCGAGTCGAGCAGGTTGTTCCGGCGTGCTCAGCAGGTGTTTCAGATGGGTCCGTCAGGTGGTTCCGGTCTGTCCAGTAGGTGGTTCCGGCGTGTCCGGCACGTGCTTCCGGCGAGTCTGAGAGGTGGCTCCGGCGTGCCCGGTGGGTGATTCCGGAGTGTCCGGCAAGTCGTTCTGGCATAGCCGGCTGGTGATTTTGGCATGTCCAGCAGGTAAGATTTTGGCATGTCCGTCAGGTGATTTTGACGTGTCCGGCGGGTGGTTCCGGGCAGTGGATCAGGTGGTTCCAGCGTTCTCGGCAGGTGATTCAGTTTGGTTCGGCAGGTGGTTCTGGTCTGTCCTGGAGGTGGTTCCGGCCTGTCCAGCACGTGGTTCTGGCACGTCTGAGAGGTGGTTCCGGCATGCCCGGCAGGTGATCCCAGAGAGTCCTCCAAGTGGTTCTGGCCCAGCCCGCAGGTGATTTTGGCGCGTCCGGCAGGTGGCTCCGGCATGCTCAGCAGGTTGTTCAGGCAGGTCCGGCAGGTGGTTCCGACGATTCGAGCAGGTGCTTCCGGCTAGCTCGGCGGGTGCTTTGGGCGTCTCCGTCACTTGATTTTGGCACATTTGAGAGGTGGGTCCAGCATTCCCAGCAGGTGATTCCAGAAAGTCCGGCAAGCGGTTCTGGCATAGCCAGCAGGTGATTTTTGCGTGTCCGGCAGGTGGGTCCTGCGAGTCGAGCAGGTGGTTCCTGCATGCTCGGCAGGTGGTTCAGGCGTGTCCGACAGGCGGTTCCGTTGTGTCCAGTAGGTGTTTCCGGCGTGTCCGGCACATGGTAGTGGCACGTCTGAGAGGTGGTTCCGGCATGCCCCGCAGGTGATTCCGGAGTGTCCAGCAAGTGGTTCTGGCATAGCCGGCTGGTGATTTTGGCGTGGCCAGCAGGTGGCTCCAGCGAGTCGAGCAGGTTGTTCCGGCGTGCTCAGCAGGTGTTTCAGATGGGTCCGTCAGGTGGTTCCGGTCTGTCCAGTAGGTGGTTCCGGCGTGTCCGGCACGTGCTTCCGGCGAGTCTGAGAGGTGGCTCCGGCGTGCCCGGTGGGTGATTCCGGAGTGTCCGGCAAGTCGTTCTGGCATAGCCGGCTGGTGATTTTGGCATGTCCAGCAGGTAAGATTTTGGCATGTCCGTCAGGTGATTTTGACGTGTCCGGCGGGTGGTTCCGGGCAGTGGATCAGGTGGTTCCAGCGTTCTCGGCAGGTGATTCAGTTTGGTTCGGCAGGTGGTTCTGGTCTGTCCTGGAGGTGGTTCCGGCCTGTCCAGCACGTGGTTCTGGCACGTCTGAGAGGTGGTTCCGGCATGCCCGGCAGGTGATCCCAGAGAGTCCTCCAAGTGGTTCTGGCCCAGCCCGCAGGTGATTTTGGCGCGTCCGGCAGGTGGCTCCGGCATGCTCAGCAGGTTGTTCAGGCAGGTCCGGCAGGTGGTTCCGACGATTCGAGCAGGTGCTTCCGGCTAGCTCGGCGGGTGCTTTGGGCGTCTCCGTCACTTGATTTTGGCACATTTGAGAGGTGGGTCCAGCATTCCCAGCAGGTGATTCCAGAAAGTCCGGCAAGCGGTTCTGGCATAGCCAGCAGGTGATTTTTGCGTGTCCGGCAGGTGGGTCCTGCGAGTCGAGCAGGTGGTTCCTGCATGCTCGGCAGGTGGTTCAGGCGTGTCCGACAGGCGGTTCCGTTGTGTCCAGTAGGTGTTTCCGGCGTGTCCGGCACATGGTAGTGGCACGTCTGAGAGGTGGTTCCGGCATGCCCCGCAGGTGATTCCGGAGTGTCCAGCAAGTGGTTCTGGCATAGCCGGCTGGTGATTTTGGCGTGGCCAGCAGGTGGCTCCAGCGAGTCGAGCAGGTTGTTCCGGCGTGCTCAGCAGGTGTTTCAGATGGGTCCGTCAGGTGGTTCCGGTCTGTCCAGTAGGTGGTTCCGGCGTGTCCGGCACGTGCTTCCGGCGAGTCTGAGAGGTGGCTCCGGCGTGCCCGGTGGGTGATTCCGGAGTGTCCGGCAAGTCGTTCTGGCATAGCCGGCTGGTGATTTTGGCATGTCCAGCAGGTAAGATTTTGGCATGTCCGTCAGGTGATTTTGACGTGTCCGGCGGGTGGTTCCGGGCAGTGGATCAGGTGGTTCCAGCGTTCTCGGCAGGTGATTCAGTTTGGTTCGGCAGGTGGTTCTGGTCTGTCCTGGAGGTGGTTCCGGCCTGTCCAGCACGTGGTTCTGGCACGTCTGAGAGGTGGTTCCGGCATGCCCGGCAGGTGATCCCAGAGAGTCCTCCAAGTGGTTCTGGCCCAGCCCGCAGGTGATTTTGGCGCGTCCGGCAGGTGGCTCCGGCATGCTCAGCAGGTTGTTCAGGCAGGTCCGGCAGGTGGTTCCGACGATTCGAGCAGGTGCTTCCGGCTAGCTCGGCGGGTGCTTTGGGCGTCTCCGTCACTTGATTTTGGCACATTTGAGAGGTGGGTCCAGCATTCCCAGCAGGTGATTCCAGAAAGTCCGGCAAGCGGTTCTGGCATAGCCAGCAGGTGATTTTTGCGTGTCCGGCAGGTGGGTCCTGCGAGTCGAGCAGGTGGTTCCTGCATGCTCGGCAGGTGGTTCAGGCGTGTCCGACAGGCGGTTCCGTTGTGTCCAGTAGGTGTTTCCGGCGTGTCCGGCACATGGTAGTGGCACGTCTGAGAGGTGGTTCCGGCATGCCCCGCAGGTGATTCCGGAGTGTCCAGCAAGTGGTTCTGGCATAGCCGGCTGGTGATTTTGGCGTGGCCAGCAGGTGGCTCCAGCGAGTCGAGCAGGTTGTTCCGGCGTGCTCAGCAGGTGTTTCAGATGGGTCCGTCAGGTGGTTCCGGTCTGTCCAGTAGGTGGTTCCGGCGTGTCCGGCACGTGCTTCCGGCGAGTCTGAGAGGTGGCTCCGGCGTGCCCGGTGGGTGATTCCGGAGTGTCCGGCAAGTCGTTCTGGCATAGCCGGCTGGTGATTTTGGCATGTCCAGCAGGTAAGATTTTGGCATGTCCGTCAGGTGATTTTGACGTGTCCGGCGGGTGGTTCCGGGCAGTGGATCAGGTGGTTCCAGCGTTCTCGGCAGGTGATTCAGTTTGGTTCGGCAGGTGGTTCTGGTCTGTCCTGGAGGTGGTTCCGGCCTGTCCAGCACGTGGTTCTGGCACGTCTGAGAGGTGGTTCCGGCATGCCCGGCAGGTGATCCCAGAGAGTCCTCCAAGTGGTTCTGGCCCAGCCCGCAGGTGATTTTGGCGCGTCCGGCAGGTGGCTCCGGCATGCTCAGCAGGTTGTTCAGGCAGGTCCGGCAGGTGGTTCCGACGATTCGAGCAGGTGCTTCCGGCTAGCTCGGCGGGTGCTTTGGGCGTCTCCGTCACTTGATTTTGGCACATTTGAGAGGTGGGTCCAGCATTCCCAGCAGGTGATTCCAGAAAGTCCGGCAAGCGGTTCTGGCATAGCCAGCAGGTGATTTTTGCGTGTCCGGCAGGTGGGTCCTGCGAGTCGAGCAGGTGGTTCCTGCATGCTCGGCAGGTGGTTCAGGCGTGTCCGACAGGCGGTTCCGTTGTGTCCAGTAGGTGTTTCCGGCGTGTCCGGCACATGGTAGTGGCACGTCTGAGAGGTGGTTCCGGCATGCCCCGCAGGTGATTCCGGAGTGTCCAGCAAGTGGTTCTGGCATAGCCGGCTGGTGATTTTGGCGTGGCCAGCAGGTGGCTCCAGCGAGTCGAGCAGGTTGTTCCGGCGTGCTCAGCAGGTGTTTCAGATGGGTCCGTCAGGTGGTTCCGGTCTGTCCAGTAGGTGGTTCCGGCGTGTCCGGCACGTGCTTCCGGCGAGTCTGAGAGGTGGCTCCGGCGTGCCCGGTGGGTGATTCCGGAGTGTCCGGCAAGTCGTTCTGGCATAGCCGGCTGGTGATTTTGGCATGTCCAGCAGGTAAGATTTTGGCATGTCCGTCAGGTGATTTTGACGTGTCCGGCGGGTGGTTCCGGGCAGTGGATCAGGTGGTTCCAGCGTTCTCGGCAGGTGATTCAGTTTGGTTCGGCAGGTGGTTCTGGTCTGTCCTGGAGGTGGTTCCGGCCTGTCCAGCACGTGGTTCTGGCACGTCTGAGAGGTGGTTCCGGCATGCCCGGCAGGTGATCCCAGAGAGTCCTCCAAGTGGTTCTGGCCCAGCCCGCAGGTGATTTTGGCGCGTCCGGCAGGTGGCTCCGGCATGCTCAGCAGGTTGTTCAGGCAGGTCCGGCAGGTGGTTCCGACGATTCGAGCAGGTGCTTCCGGCTAGCTCGGCGGGTGCTTTGGGCGTCTCCGTCACTTGATTTTGGCACATTTGAGAGGTGGGTCCAGCATTCCCAGCAGGTGATTCCAGAAAGTCCGGCAAGCGGTTCTGGCATAGCCAGCAGGTGATTTTTGCGTGTCCGGCAGGTGGGTCCTGCGAGTCGAGCAGGTGGTTCCTGCATGCTCGGCAGGTGGTTCAGGCGTGTCCGACAGGCGGTTCCGTTGTGTCCAGTAGGTGTTTCCGGCGTGTCCGGCACATGGTAGTGGCACGTCTGAGAGGTGGTTCCGGCATGCCCCGCAGGTGATTCCGGAGTGTCCAGCAAGTGGTTCTGGCATAGCCGGCTGGTGATTTTGGCGTGGCCAGCAGGTGGCTCCAGCGAGTCGAGCAGGTTGTTCCGGCGTGCTCAGCAGGTGTTTCAGATGGGTCCGTCAGGTGGTTCCGGTCTGTCCAGTAGGTGGTTCCGGCGTGTCCGGCACGTGCTTCCGGCGAGTCTGAGAGGTGGCTCCGGCGTGCCCGGTGGGTGATTCCGGAGTGTCCGGCAAGTCGTTCTGGCATAGCCGGCTGGTGATTTTGGCATGTCCAGCAGGTAAGATTTTGGCATGTCCGTCAGGTGATTTTGACGTGTCCGGCGGGTGGTTCCGGGCAGTGGATCAGGTGGTTCCAGCGTTCTCGGCAGGTGATTCAGTTTGGTTCGGCAGGTGGTTCTGGTCTGTCCTGGAGGTGGTTCCGGCCTGTCCAGCACGTGGTTCTGGCACGTCTGAGAGGTGGTTCCGGCATGCCCGGCAGGTGATCCCAGAGAGTCCTCCAAGTGGTTCTGGCCCAGCCCGCAGGTGATTTTGGCGCGTCCGGCAGGTGGCTCCGGCATGCTCAGCAGGTTGTTCAGGCAGGTCCGGCAGGTGGTTCCGACGATTCGAGCAGGTGCTTCCGGCTAGCTCGGCGGGTGCTTTGGGCGTCTCCGTCACTTGATTTTGGCACATTTGAGAGGTGGGTCCAGCATTCCCAGCAGGTGATTCCAGAAAGTCCGGCAAGCGGTTCTGGCATAGCCAGCAGGTGATTTTTGCGTGTCCGGCAGGTGGGTCCTGCGAGTCGAGCAGGTGGTTCCTGCATGCTCGGCAGGTGGTTCAGGCGTGTCCGACAGGCGGTTCCGTTGTGTCCAGTAGGTGTTTCCGGCGTGTCCGGCACATGGTAGTGGCACGTCTGAGAGGTGGTTCCGGCATGCCCCGCAGGTGATTCCGGAGTGTCCAGCAAGTGGTTCTGGCATAGCCGGCTGGTGATTTTGGCGTGGCCAGCAGGTGGCTCCAGCGAGTCGAGCAGGTTGTTCCGGCGTGCTCAGCAGGTGTTTCAGATGGGTCCGTCAGGTGGTTCCGGTCTGTCCAGTAGGTGGTTCCGGCGTGTCCGGCACGTGCTTCCGGCGAGTCTGAGAGGTGGCTCCGGCGTGCCCGGTGGGTGATTCCGGAGTGTCCGGCAAGTCGTTCTGGCATAGCCGGCTGGTGATTTTGGCATGTCCAGCAGGTAAGATTTTGGCATGTCCGTCAGGTGATTTTGACGTGTCCGGCGGGTGGTTCCGGGCAGTGGATCAGGTGGTTCCAGCGTTCTCGGCAGGTGATTCAGTTTGGTTCGGCAGGTGGTTCTGGTCTGTCCTGGAGGTGGTTCCGGCCTGTCCAGCACGTGGTTCTGGCACGTCTGAGAGGTGGTTCCGGCATGCCCGGCAGGTGATCCCAGAGAGTCCTCCAAGTGGTTCTGGCCCAGCCCGCAGGTGATTTTGGCGCGTCCGGCAGGTGGCTCCGGCATGCTCAGCAGGTTGTTCAGGCAGGTCCGGCAGGTGGTTCCGACGATTCGAGCAGGTGCTTCCGGCTAGCTCGGCGGGTGCTTTGGGCGTCTCCGTCACTTGATTTTGGCACATTTGAGAGGTGGGTCCAGCATTCCCAGCAGGTGATTCCAGAAAGTCCGGCAAGCGGTTCTGGCATAGCCAGCAGGTGATTTTTGCGTGTCCGGCAGGTGGGTCCTGCGAGTCGAGCAGGTGGTTCCTGCATGCTCGGCAGGTGGTTCAGGCGTGTCCGACAGGCGGTTCCGTTGTGTCCAGTAGGTGTTTCCGGCGTGTCCGGCACATGGTAGTGGCACGTCTGAGAGGTGGTTCCGGCATGCCCCGCAGGTGATTCCGGAGTGTCCAGCAAGTGGTTCTGGCATAGCCGGCTGGTGATTTTGGCGTGGCCAGCAGGTGGCTCCAGCGAGTCGAGCAGGTTGTTCCGGCGTGCTCAGCAGGTGTTTCAGATGGGTCCGTCAGGTGGTTCCGGTCTGTCCAGTAGGTGGTTCCGGCGTGTCCGGCACGTGCTTCCGGCGAGTCTGAGAGGTGGCTCCGGCGTGCCCGGTGGGTGATTCCGGAGTGTCCGGCAAGTCGTTCTGGCATAGCCGGCTGGTGATTTTGGCATGTCCAGCAGGTAAGATTTTGGCATGTCCGTCAGGTGATTTTGACGTGTCCGGCGGGTGGTTCCGGGCAGTGGATCAGGTGGTTCCAGCGTTCTCGGCAGGTGATTCAGTTTGGTTCGGCAGGTGGTTCTGGTCTGTCCTGGAGGTGGTTCCGGCCTGTCCAGCACGTGGTTCTGGCACGTCTGAGAGGTGGTTCCGGCATGCCCGGCAGGTGATCCCAGAGAGTCCTCCAAGTGGTTCTGGCCCAGCCCGCAGGTGATTTTGGCGCGTCCGGCAGGTGGCTCCGGCATGCTCAGCAGGTTGTTCAGGCAGGTCCGGCAGGTGGTTCCGACGATTCGAGCAGGTGCTTCCGGCTAGCTCGGCGGGTGCTTTGGGCGTCTCCGTCACTTGATTTTGGCACATTTGAGAGGTGGGTCCAGCATTCCCAGCAGGTGATTCCAGAAAGTCCGGCAAGCGGTTCTGGCATAGCCAGCAGGTGATTTTTGCGTGTCCGGCAGGTGGGTCCTGCGAGTCGAGCAGGTGGTTCCTGCATGCTCGGCAGGTGGTTCAGGCGTGTCCGACAGGCGGTTCCGTTGTGTCCAGTAGGTGTTTCCGGCGTGTCCGGCACATGGTAGTGGCACGTCTGAGAGGTGGTTCCGGCATGCCCCGCAGGTGATTCCGGAGTGTCCAGCAAGTGGTTCTGGCATAGCCGGCTGGTGATTTTGGCGTGGCCAGCAGGTGGCTCCAGCGAGTCGAGCAGGTTGTTCCGGCGTGCTCAGCAGGTGTTTCAGATGGGTCCGTCAGGTGGTTCCGGTCTGTCCAGTAGGTGGTTCCGGCGTGTCCGGCACGTGCTTCCGGCGAGTCTGAGAGGTGGCTCCGGCGTGCCCGGTGGGTGATTCCGGAGTGTCCGGCAAGTCGTTCTGGCATAGCCGGCTGGTGATTTTGGCATGTCCAGCAGGTAAGATTTTGGCATGTCCGTCAGGTGATTTTGACGTGTCCGGCGGGTGGTTCCGGGCAGTGGATCAGGTGGTTCCAGCGTTCTCGGCAGGTGATTCAGTTTGGTTCGGCAGGTGGTTCTGGTCTGTCCTGGAGGTGGTTCCGGCCTGTCCAGCACGTGGTTCTGGCACGTCTGAGAGGTGGTTCCGGCATGCCCGGCAGGTGATCCCAGAGAGTCCTCCAAGTGGTTCTGGCCCAGCCCGCAGGTGATTTTGGCGCGTCCGGCAGGTGGCTCCGGCATGCTCAGCAGGTTGTTCAGGCAGGTCCGGCAGGTGGTTCCGACGATTCGAGCAGGTGCTTCCGGCTAGCTCGGCGGGTGCTTTGGGCGTCTCCGTCACTTGATTTTGGCACATTTGAGAGGTGGGTCCAGCATTCCCAGCAGGTGATTCCAGAAAGTCCGGCAAGCGGTTCTGGCATAGCCAGCAGGTGATTTTTGCGTGTCCGGCAGGTGGGTCCTGCGAGTCGAGCAGGTGGTTCCTGCATGCTCGGCAGGTGGTTCAGGCGTGTCCGACAGGCGGTTCCGTTGTGTCCAGTAGGTGTTTCCGGCGTGTCCGGCACATGGTAGTGGCACGTCTGAGAGGTGGTTCCGGCATGCCCCGCAGGTGATTCCGGAGTGTCCAGCAAGTGGTTCTGGCATAGCCGGCTGGTGATTTTGGCGTGGCCAGCAGGTGGCTCCAGCGAGTCGAGCAGGTTGTTCCGGCGTGCTCAGCAGGTGTTTCAGATGGGTCCGTCAGGTGGTTCCGGTCTGTCCAGTAGGTGGTTCCGGCGTGTCCGGCACGTGCTTCCGGCGAGTCTGAGAGGTGGCTCCGGCGTGCCCGGTGGGTGATTCCGGAGTGTCCGGCAAGTCGTTCTGGCATAGCCGGCTGGTGATTTTGGCATGTCCAGCAGGTAAGATTTTGGCATGTCCGTCAGGTGATTTTGACGTGTCCGGCGGGTGGTTCCGGGCAGTGGATCAGGTGGTTCCAGCGTTCTCGGCAGGTGATTCAGTTTGGTTCGGCAGGTGGTTCTGGTCTGTCCTGGAGGTGGTTCCGGCCTGTCCAGCACGTGGTTCTGGCACGTCTGAGAGGTGGTTCCGGCATGCCCGGCAGGTGATCCCAGAGAGTCCTCCAAGTGGTTCTGGCCCAGCCCGCAGGTGATTTTGGCGCGTCCGGCAGGTGGCTCCGGCATGCTCAGCAGGTTGTTCAGGCAGGTCCGGCAGGTGGTTCCGACGATTCGAGCAGGTGCTTCCGGCTAGCTCGGCGGGTGCTTTGGGCGTCTCCGTCACTTGATTTTGGCACATTTGAGAGGTGGGTCCAGCATTCCCAGCAGGTGATTCCAGAAAGTCCGGCAAGCGGTTCTGGCATAGCCAGCAGGTGATTTTTGCGTGTCCGGCAGGTGGGTCCTGCGAGTCGAGCAGGTGGTTCCTGCATGCTCGGCAGGTGGTTCAGGCGTGTCCGACAGGCGGTTCCGTTGTGTCCAGTAGGTGTTTCCGGCGTGTCCGGCACATGGTAGTGGCACGTCTGAGAGGTGGTTCCGGCATGCCCCGCAGGTGATTCCGGAGTGTCCAGCAAGTGGTTCTGGCATAGCCGGCTGGTGATTTTGGCGTGGCCAGCAGGTGGCTCCAGCGAGTCGAGCAGGTTGTTCCGGCGTGCTCAGCAGGTGTTTCAGATGGGTCCGTCAGGTGGTTCCGGTCTGTCCAGTAGGTGGTTCCGGCGTGTCCGGCACGTGCTTCCGGCGAGTCTGAGAGGTGGCTCCGGCGTGCCCGGTGGGTGATTCCGGAGTGTCCGGCAAGTCGTTCTGGCATAGCCGGCTGGTGATTTTGGCATGTCCAGCAGGTAAGATTTTGGCATGTCCGTCAGGTGATTTTGACGTGTCCGGCGGGTGGTTCCGGGCAGTGGATCAGGTGGTTCCAGCGTTCTCGGCAGGTGATTCAGTTTGGTTCGGCAGGTGGTTCTGGTCTGTCCTGGAGGTGGTTCCGGCCTGTCCAGCACGTGGTTCTGGCACGTCTGAGAGGTGGTTCCGGCATGCCCGGCAGGTGATCCCAGAGAGTCCTCCAAGTGGTTCTGGCCCAGCCCGCAGGTGATTTTGGCGCGTCCGGCAGGTGGCTCCGGCATGCTCAGCAGGTTGTTCAGGCAGGTCCGGCAGGTGGTTCCGACGATTCGAGCAGGTGCTTCCGGCTAGCTCGGCGGGTGCTTTGGGCGTCTCCGTCACTTGATTTTGGCACATTTGAGAGGTGGGTCCAGCATTCCCAGCAGGTGATTCCAGAAAGTCCGGCAAGCGGTTCTGGCATAGCCAGCAGGTGATTTTTGCGTGTCCGGCAGGTGGGTCCTGCGAGTCGAGCAGGTGGTTCCTGCATGCTCGGCAGGTGGTTCAGGCGTGTCCGACAGGCGGTTCCGTTGTGTCCAGTAGGTGTTTCCGGCGTGTCCGGCACATGGTAGTGGCACGTCTGAGAGGTGGTTCCGGCATGCCCCGCAGGTGATTCCGGAGTGTCCAGCAAGTGGTTCTGGCATAGCCGGCTGGTGATTTTGGCGTGGCCAGCAGGTGGCTCCAGCGAGTCGAGCAGGTTGTTCCGGCGTGCTCAGCAGGTGTTTCAGATGGGTCCGTCAGGTGGTTCCGGTCTGTCCAGTAGGTGGTTCCGGCGTGTCCGGCACGTGCTTCCGGCGAGTCTGAGAGGTGGCTCCGGCGTGCCCGGTGGGTGATTCCGGAGTGTCCGGCAAGTCGTTCTGGCATAGCCGGCTGGTGATTTTGGCATGTCCAGCAGGTAAGATTTTGGCATGTCCGTCAGGTGATTTTGACGTGTCCGGCGGGTGGTTCCGGGCAGTGGATCAGGTGGTTCCAGCGTTCTCGGCAGGTGATTCAGTTTGGTTCGGCAGGTGGTTCTGGTCTGTCCTGGAGGTGGTTCCGGCCTGTCCAGCACGTGGTTCTGGCACGTCTGAGAGGTGGTTCCGGCATGCCCGGCAGGTGATCCCAGAGAGTCCTCCAAGTGGTTCTGGCCCAGCCCGCAGGTGATTTTGGCGCGTCCGGCAGGTGGCTCCGGCATGCTCAGCAGGTTGTTCAGGCAGGTCCGGCAGGTGGTTCCGACGATTCGAGCAGGTGCTTCCGGCTAGCTCGGCGGGTGCTTTGGGCGTCTCCGTCACTTGATTTTGGCACATTTGAGAGGTGGGTCCAGCATTCCCAGCAGGTGATTCCAGAAAGTCCGGCAAGCGGTTCTGGCATAGCCAGCAGGTGATTTTTGCGTGTCCGGCAGGTGGGTCCTGCGAGTCGAGCAGGTGGTTCCTGCATGCTCGGCAGGTGGTTCAGGCGTGTCCGACAGGCGGTTCCGTTGTGTCCAGTAGGTGTTTCCGGCGTGTCCGGCACATGGTAGTGGCACGTCTGAGAGGTGGTTCCGGCATGCCCCGCAGGTGATTCCGGAGTGTCCAGCAAGTGGTTCTGGCATAGCCGGCTGGTGATTTTGGCGTGGCCAGCAGGTGGCTCCAGCGAGTCGAGCAGGTTGTTCCGGCGTGCTCAGCAGGTGTTTCAGATGGGTCCGTCAGGTGGTTCCGGTCTGTCCAGTAGGTGGTTCCGGCGTGTCCGGCACGTGCTTCCGGCGAGTCTGAGAGGTGGCTCCGGCGTGCCCGGTGGGTGATTCCGGAGTGTCCGGCAAGTCGTTCTGGCATAGCCGGCTGGTGATTTTGGCATGTCCAGCAGGTAAGATTTTGGCATGTCCGTCAGGTGATTTTGACGTGTCCGGCGGGTGGTTCCGGGCAGTGGATCAGGTGGTTCCAGCGTTCTCGGCAGGTGATTCAGTTTGGTTCGGCAGGTGGTTCTGGTCTGTCCTGGAGGTGGTTCCGGCCTGTCCAGCACGTGGTTCTGGCACGTCTGAGAGGTGGTTCCGGCATGCCCGGCAGGTGATCCCAGAGAGTCCTCCAAGTGGTTCTGGCCCAGCCCGCAGGTGATTTTGGCGCGTCCGGCAGGTGGCTCCGGCATGCTCAGCAGGTTGTTCAGGCAGGTCCGGCAGGTGGTTCCGACGATTCGAGCAGGTGCTTCCGGCTAGCTCGGCGGGTGCTTTGGGCGTCTCCGTCACTTGATTTTGGCACATTTGAGAGGTGGGTCCAGCATTCCCAGCAGGTGATTCCAGAAAGTCCGGCAAGCGGTTCTGGCATAGCCAGCAGGTGATTTTTGCGTGTCCGGCAGGTGGGTCCTGCGAGTCGAGCAGGTGGTTCCTGCATGCTCGGCAGGTGGTTCAGGCGTGTCCGACAGGCGGTTCCGTTGTGTCCAGTAGGTGTTTCCGGCGTGTCCGGCACATGGTAGTGGCACGTCTGAGAGGTGGTTCCGGCATGCCCCGCAGGTGATTCCGGAGTGTCCAGCAAGTGGTTCTGGCATAGCCGGCTGGTGATTTTGGCGTGGCCAGCAGGTGGCTCCAGCGAGTCGAGCAGGTTGTTCCGGCGTGCTCAGCAGGTGTTTCAGATGGGTCCGTCAGGTGGTTCCGGTCTGTCCAGTAGGTGGTTCCGGCGTGTCCGGCACGTGCTTCCGGCGAGTCTGAGAGGTGGCTCCGGCGTGCCCGGTGGGTGATTCCGGAGTGTCCGGCAAGTCGTTCTGGCATAGCCGGCTGGTGATTTTGGCATGTCCAGCAGGTAAGATTTTGGCATGTCCGTCAGGTGATTTTGACGTGTCCGGCGGGTGGTTCCGGGCAGTGGATCAGGTGGTTCCAGCGTTCTCGGCAGGTGATTCAGTTTGGTTCGGCAGGTGGTTCTGGTCTGTCCTGGAGGTGGTTCCGGCCTGTCCAGCACGTGGTTCTGGCACGTCTGAGAGGTGGTTCCGGCATGCCCGGCAGGTGATCCCAGAGAGTCCTCCAAGTGGTTCTGGCCCAGCCCGCAGGTGATTTTGGCGCGTCCGGCAGGTGGCTCCGGCATGCTCAGCAGGTTGTTCAGGCAGGTCCGGCAGGTGGTTCCGACGATTCGAGCAGGTGCTTCCGGCTAGCTCGGCGGGTGCTTTGGGCGTCTCCGTCACTTGATTTTGGCACATTTGAGAGGTGGGTCCAGCATTCCCAGCAGGTGATTCCAGAAAGTCCGGCAAGCGGTTCTGGCATAGCCAGCAGGTGATTTTTGCGTGTCCGGCAGGTGGGTCCTGCGAGTCGAGCAGGTGGTTCCTGCATGCTCGGCAGGTGGTTCAGGCGTGTCCGACAGGCGGTTCCGTTGTGTCCAGTAGGTGTTTCCGGCGTGTCCGGCACATGGTAGTGGCACGTCTGAGAGGTGGTTCCGGCATGCCCCGCAGGTGATTCCGGAGTGTCCAGCAAGTGGTTCTGGCATAGCCGGCTGGTGATTTTGGCGTGGCCAGCAGGTGGCTCCAGCGAGTCGAGCAGGTTGTTCCGGCGTGCTCAGCAGGTGTTTCAGATGGGTCCGTCAGGTGGTTCCGGTCTGTCCAGTAGGTGGTTCCGGCGTGTCCGGCACGTGCTTCCGGCGAGTCTGAGAGGTGGCTCCGGCGTGCCCGGTGGGTGATTCCGGAGTGTCCGGCAAGTCGTTCTGGCATAGCCGGCTGGTGATTTTGGCATGTCCAGCAGGTAAGATTTTGGCATGTCCGTCAGGTGATTTTGACGTGTCCGGCGGGTGGTTCCGGGCAGTGGATCAGGTGGTTCCAGCGTTCTCGGCAGGTGATTCAGTTTGGTTCGGCAGGTGGTTCTGGTCTGTCCTGGAGGTGGTTCCGGCCTGTCCAGCACGTGGTTCTGGCACGTCTGAGAGGTGGTTCCGGCATGCCCGGCAGGTGATCCCAGAGAGTCCTCCAAGTGGTTCTGGCCCAGCCCGCAGGTGATTTTGGCGCGTCCGGCAGGTGGCTCCGGCATGCTCAGCAGGTTGTTCAGGCAGGTCCGGCAGGTGGTTCCGACGATTCGAGCAGGTGCTTCCGGCTAGCTCGGCGGGTGCTTTGGGCGTCTCCGTCACTTGATTTTGGCACATTTGAGAGGTGGGTCCAGCATTCCCAGCAGGTGATTCCAGAAAGTCCGGCAAGCGGTTCTGGCATAGCCAGCAGGTGATTTTTGCGTGTCCGGCAGGTGGGTCCTGCGAGTCGAGCAGGTGGTTCCTGCATGCTCGGCAGGTGGTTCAGGCGTGTCCGACAGGCGGTTCCGTTGTGTCCAGTAGGTGTTTCCGGCGTGTCCGGCACATGGTAGTGGCACGTCTGAGAGGTGGTTCCGGCATGCCCCGCAGGTGATTCCGGAGTGTCCAGCAAGTGGTTCTGGCATAGCCGGCTGGTGATTTTGGCGTGGCCAGCAGGTGGCTCCAGCGAGTCGAGCAGGTTGTTCCGGCGTGCTCAGCAGGTGTTTCAGATGGGTCCGTCAGGTGGTTCCGGTCTGTCCAGTAGGTGGTTCCGGCGTGTCCGGCACGTGCTTCCGGCGAGTCTGAGAGGTGGCTCCGGCGTGCCCGGTGGGTGATTCCGGAGTGTCCGGCAAGTCGTTCTGGCATAGCCGGCTGGTGATTTTGGCATGTCCAGCAGGTAAGATTTTGGCATGTCCGTCAGGTGATTTTGACGTGTCCGGCGGGTGGTTCCGGGCAGTGGATCAGGTGGTTCCAGCGTTCTCGGCAGGTGATTCAGTTTGGTTCGGCAGGTGGTTCTGGTCTGTCCTGGAGGTGGTTCCGGCCTGTCCAGCACGTGGTTCTGGCACGTCTGAGAGGTGGTTCCGGCATGCCCGGCAGGTGATCCCAGAGAGTCCTCCAAGTGGTTCTGGCCAGCCCGCAGGTGCTTTTGGCGCGTCCGGCAGGTGGCTCCGGCATGCTCAGCAGGTTGTTCAGGCAGGTCCGGCAGGTGGTTCCGACGATTCGAGCAAGGTGCTTCCGGCTTAGCTCGGCGGGGCTTTGGGCGTCTCCGTCACTTGATTTTGGCACATTTGAGAGGTGGGTCCAGCATTCCCAGCAGGTGATTCCAGAAAGTCCGGCAAGCGGTTCTGGCATAGCCAGCAGGTGATTTTTGCGTGTCCGGCAGGTGGGTCCTGCGAGTCGAGCAGGTGGTTCCTGCATGCTCGGCAGGTGGTTCAGGCGTGTCCGACAGGCGGTTCCGTTGTGTCCAGTAGGTGTTTCCGGCGTGTCCGGCACATGGTAGTGGCACGTCTGAGAGGTGGTTCCGGCATGCCCCGCAGGTGATTCCGGAGTGTCCAGCAAGTGGTTCTGGCATAGCCGGCTGGTGATTTTGGCGTGGCCAGCAGGTGGCTCCAGCGAGTCGAGCAGGTTGTTCCGGCGTGCTCAGCAGGTGTTTCAGATGGGTCCGTCAGGTGGTTCCGGTCTGTCCAGTAGGTGGTTCCGGCGTGTCCGGCACGTGCTTCCGGCGAGTCTGAGAGGTGGCTCCGGCGTGCCCGGTGGGTGATTCCGGAGTGTCCGGCAAGTCGTTCTGGCATAGCCGGCTGGTGATTTTGGCATGTCCAGCAGGTAAGATTTTGGCATGTCCGTCAGGTGATTTTGACGTGTCCGGCGGGTGGTTCCGGGCAGTGGATCAGGTGGTTCCAGCGTTCTCGGCAGGTGATTCAGTTTGGTTCGGCAGGTGGTTCTGGTCTGTCCTGGAGGTGGTTCCGGCCTGTCCAGCACGTGGTTCTGGCACGTCTGAGAGGTGGTTCCCGCATGCCCGGCA
>NW_027224985.1:0-57207 GCF_041296235.1 Equus asinus
CGGCAGGTGATTCAGTTTGGTTCGGCAGGTGGTTCTGGTCTGTCCTGGAGGTGGTTCCGCCTGTCCAGCACGTGGTTCTGGCACGTCTGAGAGGTGGTTCCGGCATGCCCGGCAGGTGATCCCAGAGAGTCCTCCAAGTGGTTCTGGCCCAGCCCGCAGGTGATTTTGGCGCGTCGGCAGGTGGCTCCGGCATGCTCAGCAGGTTGTTCAGGCAGGTCCGGCAGGTGGTTCCGACGATTCGAGCAGGTGCTTCCGGCTAGCTCGGCGGGTGCTTTGGGCGTCTCCGTCACTTGATTTTGGCACATTTGAGAGGTGGGTCCAGCATTCCAGCAGGTGATTCAGAAAGTCCGGCAAGCGGTTCTGGCATAGCCAGCAGGTGATTTTTGCGTGTCCGGCAGGTGGGTCCTGCGAGTCGAGCAGGTGGTTCCTGCATGCTCGGCAGGTGGTTCAGGCGTGTCCGACAGGCGGTTCCGTTGTGTCCAGTAGGTGTTTCCGGCGTGTCCGGCACATGGTAGTGGCACGTCTGAGAGGTGGTTCCGGCATGCCCCGCAGGTGATTCCGGAGTGTCCAGCAAGTGGTTCTGGCATAGCCGGCTGGTGATTTTGGCGTGGCCAGCAGGTGGCTCCAGCGAGTCGAGCAGGTTGTTCCGGCGTGCTCAGCAGGTGTTTCAGATGGGTCCGTCAGGTGGTTCCGGTCTGTCCAGTAGGTGGTTCCGGCGTGTCCGGCACGTGCTTCCGGCGAGTCTGAGAGGTGGCTCCGGCGTGCCCGGTGGGTGATTCCGGAGTGTCCGGCAAGTCGTTCTGGCATAGCCGGCTGGTGATTTTGGCATGTCCAGCAGGTAAGATTTTGGCATGTCCGTCAGGTGATTTTGACGTGTCCGGCGGGTGGTTCCGGGCAGTGGATCAGGTGGTTCCAGCGTTCTCGGCAGGTGATTCAGTTTGGTTCGGCAGGTGGTTCTGGTCTGTCCTGGAGGTGGTTCCGGCCTGTCCAGCACGTGGTTCTGGCACGTCTGAGAGGTGGTTCCGGCATGCCGGCAGGTGATCCCAGAGAGTCCTCCAAGTGGTTCTGGCCCAGCCCGCAGGTGATTTTGGCGCGTCCGGCAGGTGGCTCCGGCATGCTCAGCAGGTTGTTCAGGCAGGTCCGGCAGGTGGTTCCGACGATTCGAGCAGGTGCTTCCGGCTAGCTCGGCGGGTGCTTTGGGCGTCTCCGTCACTTGATTTTGGCACATTTGAGAGGTGGGTCCAGCATTCCAGCAGGTGATTCCAGAAAGTCCGGCAAGCGGTTCTGGCATAGCCAGCAGGTGATTTTTGCGTGTCCGGCAGGTGGGTCCTGCGAGTCGAGCAGGTGGTTCCTGCATGCTCGGCAGGTGGTTCAGGCGTGTCCGACAGGCGGTTCCGTTGTGTCCAGTAGGTGTTTCCGGCGTGTCCGGCACATGGTAGTGGCACGTCTGAGAGGTGGTTCCGGCATGCCCCGCAGGTGATTCCGGAGTGTCCAGCAAGTGGTTCTGGCATAGCCGGCTGGTGATTTTGGCGTGGCCAGCAGGTGGCTCCAGCGAGTCGAGCAGGTTGTTCCGGCGTGCTCAGCAGGTGTTTCAGATGGGTCCGTCAGGTGGTTCCGGTCTGTCCAGTAGGTGGTTCCGGCGTGTCCGGCACGTGCTTCCGGCGAGTCTGAGAGGTGGCTCCGGCGTGCCCGGTGGGTGATTCCGGAGTGTCCGGCAAGTCGTTCTGGCATAGCCGGCTGGTGATTTTGGCATGTCCAGCAGGTAAGATTTTGGCATGTCCGTCAGGTGATTTTGACGTGTCCGGCGGGTGGTTCCGGGCAGTGGATCAGGTGGTTCCAGCGTTCTCGGCAGGTGATTCAGTTTGGTTCGGCAGGTGGTTCTGGTCTGTCCTGGAGGTGGTTCCGGCCTGTCCAGCACGTGGTTCTGGCACGTCTGAGAGGTGGTTCCGGCATGCCCGGCAGGTGATCCCAGAGAGTCCTCCAAGTGGTTCTGGCCCAGCCCGCAGGTGATTTTGGCGCGTCCGGCAGGTGGCTCCGGCATGCTCAGCAGGTTGTTCAGGCAGGTCCGGCAGGTGGTTCCGACGATTCGAGCAGGTGCTTCCGGCTAGCTCGGCGGGTGCTTTGGGCGTCTCCGTCACTTGATTTTGGCACATTTGAGAGGTGGGTCCAGCATTCCCAGCAGGTGATTCCAGAAAGTCCGGCAAGCGGTTCTGGCATAGCCAGCAGGTGATTTTTGCGTGTCCGGCAGGTGGGTCCTGCGAGTCGAGCAGGTGGTTCCTGCATGCTCGGCAGGTGGTTCAGGCGTGTCCGACAGGCGGTTCCGTTGTGTCCAGTAGGTGTTTCCGGCGTGTCCGGCACATGGTAGTGGCACGTCTGAGAGGTGGTTCCGGCATGCCCCGCAGGTGATTCCGGAGTGTCCAGCAAGTGGTTCTGGCATAGCCGGCTGGTGATTTTGGCGTGGCCAGCAGGTGGCTCCAGCGAGTCGAGCAGGTTGTTCCGGCGTGCTCAGCAGGTGTTTCAGATGGGTCCGTCAGGTGGTTCCGGTCTGTCCAGTAGGTGGTTCCGGCGTGTCCGGCACGTGCTTCCGGCGAGTCTGAGAGGTGGCTCCGGCGTGCCCGGTGGGTGATTCCGGAGTGTCCGGCAAGTCGTTCTGGCATAGCCGGCTGGTGATTTTGGCATGTCCAGCAGGTAAGATTTTGGCATGTCCGTCAGGTGATTTTGACGTGTCCGGCGGGTGGTTCCGGGCAGTGGATCAGGTGGTTCCAGCGTTCTCGGCAGGTGATTCAGTTTGGTTCGGCAGGTGGTTCTGGTCTGTCCTGGAGGTGGTTCCGGCCTGTCCAGCACGTGGTTCTGGCACGTCTGAGAGGTGGTTCCGGCATGCCCGGCAGGTGATCCCAGAGAGTCCTCCAAGTGGTTCTGGCCCAGCCCGCAGGTGATTTTGGCGCGTCCGGCAGGTGGCTCCGGCATGCTCAGCAGGTTGTTCAGGCAGGTCCGGCAGGTGGTTCCGACGATTCGAGCAGGTGCTTCCGGCTAGCTCGGCGGGTGCTTTGGGCGTCTCCGTCACTTGATTTTGGCACATTTGAGAGGTGGGTCCAGCATTCCCAGCAGGTGATTCCAGAAAGTCCGGCAAGCGGTTCTGGCATAGCCAGCAGGTGATTTTTGCGTGTCCGGCAGGTGGGTCCTGCGAGTCGAGCAGGTGGTTCCTGCATGCTCGGCAGGTGGTTCAGGCGTGTCCGACAGGCGGTTCCGTTGTGTCCAGTAGGTGTTTCCGGCGTGTCCGGCACATGGTAGTGGCACGTCTGAGAGGTGGTTCCGGCATGCCCCGCAGGTGATTCCGGAGTGTCCAGCAAGTGGTTCTGGCATAGCCGGCTGGTGATTTTGGCGTGGCCAGCAGGTGGCTCCAGCGAGTCGAGCAGGTTGTTCCGGCGTGCTCAGCAGGTGTTTCAGATGGGTCCGTCAGGTGGTTCCGGTCTGTCCAGTAGGTGGTTCCGGCGTGTCCGGCACGTGCTTCCGGCGAGTCTGAGAGGTGGCTCCGGCGTGCCCGGTGGGTGATTCCGGAGTGTCCGGCAAGTCGTTCTGGCATAGCCGGCTGGTGATTTTGGCATGTCCAGCAGGTAAGATTTTGGCATGTCCGTCAGGTGATTTTGACGTGTCCGGCGGGTGGTTCCGGGCAGTGGATCAGGTGGTTCCAGCGTTCTCGGCAGGTGATTCAGTTTGGTTCGGCAGGTGGTTCTGGTCTGTCCTGGAGGTGGTTCCGGCCTGTCCAGCACGTGGTTCTGGCACGTCTGAGAGGTGGTTCCGGCATGCCCGGCAGGTGATCCCAGAGAGTCCTCCAAGTGGTTCTGGCCCAGCCCGCAGGTGATTTTGGCGCGTCCGGCAGGTGGCTCCGGCATGCTCAGCAGGTTGTTCAGGCAGGTCCGGCAGGTGGTTCCGACGATTCGAGCAGGTGCTTCCGGCTAGCTCGGCGGGTGCTTTGGGCGTCTCCGTCACTTGATTTTGGCACATTTGAGAGGTGGGTCCAGCATTCCCAGCAGGTGATTCCAGAAAGTCCGGCAAGCGGTTCTGGCATAGCCAGCAGGTGATTTTTGCGTGTCCGGCAGGTGGGTCCTGCGAGTCGAGCAGGTGGTTCCTGCATGCTCGGCAGGTGGTTCAGGCGTGTCCGACAGGCGGTTCCGTTGTGTCCAGTAGGTGTTTCCGGCGTGTCCGGCACATGGTAGTGGCACGTCTGAGAGGTGGTTCCGGCATGCCCCGCAGGTGATTCCGGAGTGTCCAGCAAGTGGTTCTGGCATAGCCGGCTGGTGATTTTGGCGTGGCCAGCAGGTGGCTCCAGCGAGTCGAGCAGGTTGTTCCGGCGTGCTCAGCAGGTGTTTCAGATGGGTCCGTCAGGTGGTTCCGGTCTGTCCAGTAGGTGGTTCCGGCGTGTCCGGCACGTGCTTCCGGCGAGTCTGAGAGGTGGCTCCGGCGTGCCCGGTGGGTGATTCCGGAGTGTCCGGCAAGTCGTTCTGGCATAGCCGGCTGGTGATTTTGGCATGTCCAGCAGGTAAGATTTTGGCATGTCCGTCAGGTGATTTTGACGTGTCCGGCGGGTGGTTCCGGGCAGTGGATCAGGTGGTTCCAGCGTTCTCGGCAGGTGATTCAGTTTGGTTCGGCAGGTGGTTCTGGTCTGTCCTGGAGGTGGTTCCGGCCTGTCCAGCACGTGGTTCTGGCACGTCTGAGAGGTGGTTCCGGCATGCCCGGCAGGTGATCCCAGAGAGTCCTCCAAGTGGTTCTGGCCCAGCCCGCAGGTGATTTTGGCGCGTCCGGCAGGTGGCTCCGGCATGCTCAGCAGGTTGTTCAGGCAGGTCCGGCAGGTGGTTCCGACGATTCGAGCAGGTGCTTCCGGCTAGCTCGGCGGGTGCTTTGGGCGTCTCCGTCACTTGATTTTGGCACATTTGAGAGGTGGGTCCAGCATTCCCAGCAGGTGATTCCAGAAAGTCCGGCAAGCGGTTCTGGCATAGCCAGCAGGTGATTTTTGCGTGTCCGGCAGGTGGGTCCTGCGAGTCGAGCAGGTGGTTCCTGCATGCTCGGCAGGTGGTTCAGGCGTGTCCGACAGGCGGTTCCGTTGTGTCCAGTAGGTGTTTCCGGCGTGTCCGGCACATGGTAGTGGCACGTCTGAGAGGTGGTTCCGGCATGCCCCGCAGGTGATTCCGGAGTGTCCAGCAAGTGGTTCTGGCATAGCCGGCTGGTGATTTTGGCGTGGCCAGCAGGTGGCTCCAGCGAGTCGAGCAGGTTGTTCCGGCGTGCTCAGCAGGTGTTTCAGATGGGTCCGTCAGGTGGTTCCGGTCTGTCCAGTAGGTGGTTCCGGCGTGTCCGGCACGTGCTTCCGGCGAGTCTGAGAGGTGGCTCCGGCGTGCCCGGTGGGTGATTCCGGAGTGTCCGGCAAGTCGTTCTGGCATAGCCGGCTGGTGATTTTGGCATGTCCAGCAGGTAAGATTTTGGCATGTCCGTCAGGTGATTTTGACGTGTCCGGCGGGTGGTTCCGGGCAGTGGATCAGGTGGTTCCAGCGTTCTCGGCAGGTGATTCAGTTTGGTTCGGCAGGTGGTTCTGGTCTGTCCTGGAGGTGGTTCCGGCCTGTCCAGCACGTGGTTCTGGCACGTCTGAGAGGTGGTTCCGGCATGCCCGGCAGGTGATCCCAGAGAGTCCTCCAAGTGGTTCTGGCCCAGCCCGCAGGTGATTTTGGCGCGTCCGGCAGGTGGCTCCGGCATGCTCAGCAGGTTGTTCAGGCAGGTCCGGCAGGTGGTTCCGACGATTCGAGCAGGTGCTTCCGGCTAGCTCGGCGGGTGCTTTGGGCGTCTCCGTCACTTGATTTTGGCACATTTGAGAGGTGGGTCCAGCATTCCCAGCAGGTGATTCCAGAAAGTCCGGCAAGCGGTTCTGGCATAGCCAGCAGGTGATTTTTGCGTGTCCGGCAGGTGGGTCCTGCGAGTCGAGCAGGTGGTTCCTGCATGCTCGGCAGGTGGTTCAGGCGTGTCCGACAGGCGGTTCCGTTGTGTCCAGTAGGTGTTTCCGGCGTGTCCGGCACATGGTAGTGGCACGTCTGAGAGGTGGTTCCGGCATGCCCCGCAGGTGATTCCGGAGTGTCCAGCAAGTGGTTCTGGCATAGCCGGCTGGTGATTTTGGCGTGGCCAGCAGGTGGCTCCAGCGAGTCGAGCAGGTTGTTCCGGCGTGCTCAGCAGGTGTTTCAGATGGGTCCGTCAGGTGGTTCCGGTCTGTCCAGTAGGTGGTTCCGGCGTGTCCGGCACGTGCTTCCGGCGAGTCTGAGAGGTGGCTCCGGCGTGCCCGGTGGGTGATTCCGGAGTGTCCGGCAAGTCGTTCTGGCATAGCCGGCTGGTGATTTTGGCATGTCCAGCAGGTAAGATTTTGGCATGTCCGTCAGGTGATTTTGACGTGTCCGGCGGGTGGTTCCGGGCAGTGGATCAGGTGGTTCCAGCGTTCTCGGCAGGTGATTCAGTTTGGTTCGGCAGGTGGTTCTGGTCTGTCCTGGAGGTGGTTCCGGCCTGTCCAGCACGTGGTTCTGGCACGTCTGAGAGGTGGTTCCGGCATGCCCGGCAGGTGATCCCAGAGAGTCCTCCAAGTGGTTCTGGCCCAGCCCGCAGGTGATTTTGGCGCGTCCGGCAGGTGGCTCCGGCATGCTCAGCAGGTTGTTCAGGCAGGTCCGGCAGGTGGTTCCGACGATTCGAGCAGGTGCTTCCGGCTAGCTCGGCGGGTGCTTTGGGCGTCTCCGTCACTTGATTTTGGCACATTTGAGAGGTGGGTCCAGCATTCCCAGCAGGTGATTCCAGAAAGTCCGGCAAGCGGTTCTGGCATAGCCAGCAGGTGATTTTTGCGTGTCCGGCAGGTGGGTCCTGCGAGTCGAGCAGGTGGTTCCTGCATGCTCGGCAGGTGGTTCAGGCGTGTCCGACAGGCGGTTCCGTTGTGTCCAGTAGGTGTTTCCGGCGTGTCCGGCACATGGTAGTGGCACGTCTGAGAGGTGGTTCCGGCATGCCCCGCAGGTGATTCCGGAGTGTCCAGCAAGTGGTTCTGGCATAGCCGGCTGGTGATTTTGGCGTGGCCAGCAGGTGGCTCCAGCGAGTCGAGCAGGTTGTTCCGGCGTGCTCAGCAGGTGTTTCAGATGGGTCCGTCAGGTGGTTCCGGTCTGTCCAGTAGGTGGTTCCGGCGTGTCCGGCACGTGCTTCCGGCGAGTCTGAGAGGTGGCTCCGGCGTGCCCGGTGGGTGATTCCGGAGTGTCCGGCAAGTCGTTCTGGCATAGCCGGCTGGTGATTTTGGCATGTCCAGCAGGTAAGATTTTGGCATGTCCGTCAGGTGATTTTGACGTGTCCGGCGGGTGGTTCCGGGCAGTGGATCAGGTGGTTCCAGCGTTCTCGGCAGGTGATTCAGTTTGGTTCGGCAGGTGGTTCTGGTCTGTCCTGGAGGTGGTTCCGGCCTGTCCAGCACGTGGTTCTGGCACGTCTGAGAGGTGGTTCCGGCATGCCCGGCAGGTGATCCCAGAGAGTCCTCCAAGTGGTTCTGGCCCAGCCCGCAGGTGATTTTGGCGCGTCCGGCAGGTGGCTCCGGCATGCTCAGCAGGTTGTTCAGGCAGGTCCGGCAGGTGGTTCCGACGATTCGAGCAGGTGCTTCCGGCTAGCTCGGCGGGTGCTTTGGGCGTCTCCGTCACTTGATTTTGGCACATTTGAGAGGTGGGTCCAGCATTCCCAGCAGGTGATTCCAGAAAGTCCGGCAAGCGGTTCTGGCATAGCCAGCAGGTGATTTTTGCGTGTCCGGCAGGTGGGTCCTGCGAGTCGAGCAGGTGGTTCCTGCATGCTCGGCAGGTGGTTCAGGCGTGTCCGACAGGCGGTTCCGTTGTGTCCAGTAGGTGTTTCCGGCGTGTCCGGCACATGGTAGTGGCACGTCTGAGAGGTGGTTCCGGCATGCCCCGCAGGTGATTCCGGAGTGTCCAGCAAGTGGTTCTGGCATAGCCGGCTGGTGATTTTGGCGTGGCCAGCAGGTGGCTCCAGCGAGTCGAGCAGGTTGTTCCGGCGTGCTCAGCAGGTGTTTCAGATGGGTCCGTCAGGTGGTTCCGGTCTGTCCAGTAGGTGGTTCCGGCGTGTCCGGCACGTGCTTCCGGCGAGTCTGAGAGGTGGCTCCGGCGTGCCCGGTGGGTGATTCCGGAGTGTCCGGCAAGTCGTTCTGGCATAGCCGGCTGGTGATTTTGGCATGTCCAGCAGGTAAGATTTTGGCATGTCCGTCAGGTGATTTTGACGTGTCCGGCGGGTGGTTCCGGGCAGTGGATCAGGTGGTTCCAGCGTTCTCGGCAGGTGATTCAGTTTGGTTCGGCAGGTGGTTCTGGTCTGTCCTGGAGGTGGTTCCGGCCTGTCCAGCACGTGGTTCTGGCACGTCTGAGAGGTGGTTCCGGCATGCCCGGCAGGTGATCCCAGAGAGTCCTCCAAGTGGTTCTGGCCCAGCCCGCAGGTGATTTTGGCGCGTCCGGCAGGTGGCTCCGGCATGCTCAGCAGGTTGTTCAGGCAGGTCCGGCAGGTGGTTCCGACGATTCGAGCAGGTGCTTCCGGCTAGCTCGGCGGGTGCTTTGGGCGTCTCCGTCACTTGATTTTGGCACATTTGAGAGGTGGGTCCAGCATTCCCAGCAGGTGATTCCAGAAAGTCCGGCAAGCGGTTCTGGCATAGCCAGCAGGTGATTTTTGCGTGTCCGGCAGGTGGGTCCTGCGAGTCGAGCAGGTGGTTCCTGCATGCTCGGCAGGTGGTTCAGGCGTGTCCGACAGGCGGTTCCGTTGTGTCCAGTAGGTGTTTCCGGCGTGTCCGGCACATGGTAGTGGCACGTCTGAGAGGTGGTTCCGGCATGCCCCGCAGGTGATTCCGGAGTGTCCAGCAAGTGGTTCTGGCATAGCCGGCTGGTGATTTTGGCGTGGCCAGCAGGTGGCTCCAGCGAGTCGAGCAGGTTGTTCCGGCGTGCTCAGCAGGTGTTTCAGATGGGTCCGTCAGGTGGTTCCGGTCTGTCCAGTAGGTGGTTCCGGCGTGTCCGGCACGTGCTTCCGGCGAGTCTGAGAGGTGGCTCCGGCGTGCCCGGTGGGTGATTCCGGAGTGTCCGGCAAGTCGTTCTGGCATAGCCGGCTGGTGATTTTGGCATGTCCAGCAGGTAAGATTTTGGCATGTCCGTCAGGTGATTTTGACGTGTCCGGCGGGTGGTTCCGGGCAGTGGATCAGGTGGTTCCAGCGTTCTCGGCAGGTGATTCAGTTTGGTTCGGCAGGTGGTTCTGGTCTGTCCTGGAGGTGGTTCCGGCCTGTCCAGCACGTGGTTCTGGCACGTCTGAGAGGTGGTTCCGGCATGCCCGGCAGGTGATCCCAGAGAGTCCTCCAAGTGGTTCTGGCCCAGCCCGCAGGTGATTTTGGCGCGTCCGGCAGGTGGCTCCGGCATGCTCAGCAGGTTGTTCAGGCAGGTCCGGCAGGTGGTTCCGACGATTCGAGCAGGTGCTTCCGGCTAGCTCGGCGGGTGCTTTGGGCGTCTCCGTCACTTGATTTTGGCACATTTGAGAGGTGGGTCCAGCATTCCCAGCAGGTGATTCCAGAAAGTCCGGCAAGCGGTTCTGGCATAGCCAGCAGGTGATTTTTGCGTGTCCGGCAGGTGGGTCCTGCGAGTCGAGCAGGTGGTTCCTGCATGCTCGGCAGGTGGTTCAGGCGTGTCCGACAGGCGGTTCCGTTGTGTCCAGTAGGTGTTTCCGGCGTGTCCGGCACATGGTAGTGGCACGTCTGAGAGGTGGTTCCGGCATGCCCCGCAGGTGATTCCGGAGTGTCCAGCAAGTGGTTCTGGCATAGCCGGCTGGTGATTTTGGCGTGGCCAGCAGGTGGCTCCAGCGAGTCGAGCAGGTTGTTCCGGCGTGCTCAGCAGGTGTTTCAGATGGGTCCGTCAGGTGGTTCCGGTCTGTCCAGTAGGTGGTTCCGGCGTGTCCGGCACGTGCTTCCGGCGAGTCTGAGAGGTGGCTCCGGCGTGCCCGGTGGGTGATTCCGGAGTGTCCGGCAAGTCGTTCTGGCATAGCCGGCTGGTGATTTTGGCATGTCCAGCAGGTAAGATTTTGGCATGTCCGTCAGGTGATTTTGACGTGTCCGGCGGGTGGTTCCGGGCAGTGGATCAGGTGGTTCCAGCGTTCTCGGCAGGTGATTCAGTTTGGTTCGGCAGGTGGTTCTGGTCTGTCCTGGAGGTGGTTCCGGCCTGTCCAGCACGTGGTTCTGGCACGTCTGAGAGGTGGTTCCGGCATGCCCGGCAGGTGATCCCAGAGAGTCCTCCAAGTGGTTCTGGCCCAGCCCGCAGGTGATTTTGGCGCGTCCGGCAGGTGGCTCCGGCATGCTCAGCAGGTTGTTCAGGCAGGTCCGGCAGGTGGTTCCGACGATTCGAGCAGGTGCTTCCGGCTAGCTCGGCGGGTGCTTTGGGCGTCTCCGTCACTTGATTTTGGCACATTTGAGAGGTGGGTCCAGCATTCCCAGCAGGTGATTCCAGAAAGTCCGGCAAGCGGTTCTGGCATAGCCAGCAGGTGATTTTTGCGTGTCCGGCAGGTGGGTCCTGCGAGTCGAGCAGGTGGTTCCTGCATGCTCGGCAGGTGGTTCAGGCGTGTCCGACAGGCGGTTCCGTTGTGTCCAGTAGGTGTTTCCGGCGTGTCCGGCACATGGTAGTGGCACGTCTGAGAGGTGGTTCCGGCATGCCCCGCAGGTGATTCCGGAGTGTCCAGCAAGTGGTTCTGGCATAGCCGGCTGGTGATTTTGGCGTGGCCAGCAGGTGGCTCCAGCGAGTCGAGCAGGTTGTTCCGGCGTGCTCAGCAGGTGTTTCAGATGGGTCCGTCAGGTGGTTCCGGTCTGTCCAGTAGGTGGTTCCGGCGTGTCCGGCACGTGCTTCCGGCGAGTCTGAGAGGTGGCTCCGGCGTGCCCGGTGGGTGATTCCGGAGTGTCCGGCAAGTCGTTCTGGCATAGCCGGCTGGTGATTTTGGCATGTCCAGCAGGTAAGATTTTGGCATGTCCGTCAGGTGATTTTGACGTGTCCGGCGGGTGGTTCCGGGCAGTGGATCAGGTGGTTCCAGCGTTCTCGGCAGGTGATTCAGTTTGGTTCGGCAGGTGGTTCTGGTCTGTCCTGGAGGTGGTTCCGGCCTGTCCAGCACGTGGTTCTGGCACGTCTGAGAGGTGGTTCCGGCATGCCCGGCAGGTGATCCCAGAGAGTCCTCCAAGTGGTTCTGGCCCAGCCCGCAGGTGATTTTGGCGCGTCCGGCAGGTGGCTCCGGCATGCTCAGCAGGTTGTTCAGGCAGGTCCGGCAGGTGGTTCCGACGATTCGAGCAGGTGCTTCCGGCTAGCTCGGCGGGTGCTTTGGGCGTCTCCGTCACTTGATTTTGGCACATTTGAGAGGTGGGTCCAGCATTCCCAGCAGGTGATTCCAGAAAGTCCGGCAAGCGGTTCTGGCATAGCCAGCAGGTGATTTTTGCGTGTCCGGCAGGTGGGTCCTGCGAGTCGAGCAGGTGGTTCCTGCATGCTCGGCAGGTGGTTCAGGCGTGTCCGACAGGCGGTTCCGTTGTGTCCAGTAGGTGTTTCCGGCGTGTCCGGCACATGGTAGTGGCACGTCTGAGAGGTGGTTCCGGCATGCCCCGCAGGTGATTCCGGAGTGTCCAGCAAGTGGTTCTGGCATAGCCGGCTGGTGATTTTGGCGTGGCCAGCAGGTGGCTCCAGCGAGTCGAGCAGGTTGTTCCGGCGTGCTCAGCAGGTGTTTCAGATGGGTCCGTCAGGTGGTTCCGGTCTGTCCAGTAGGTGGTTCCGGCGTGTCCGGCACGTGCTTCCGGCGAGTCTGAGAGGTGGCTCCGGCGTGCCCGGTGGGTGATTCCGGAGTGTCCGGCAAGTCGTTCTGGCATAGCCGGCTGGTGATTTTGGCATGTCCAGCAGGTAAGATTTTGGCATGTCCGTCAGGTGATTTTGACGTGTCCGGCGGGTGGTTCCGGGCAGTGGATCAGGTGGTTCCAGCGTTCTCGGCAGGTGATTCAGTTTGGTTCGGCAGGTGGTTCTGGTCTGTCCTGGAGGTGGTTCCGGCCTGTCCAGCACGTGGTTCTGGCACGTCTGAGAGGTGGTTCCGGCATGCCCGGCAGGTGATCCCAGAGAGTCCTCCAAGTGGTTCTGGCCCAGCCCGCAGGTGATTTTGGCGCGTCCGGCAGGTGGCTCCGGCATGCTCAGCAGGTTGTTCAGGCAGGTCCGGCAGGTGGTTCCGACGATTCGAGCAGGTGCTTCCGGCTAGCTCGGCGGGTGCTTTGGGCGTCTCCGTCACTTGATTTTGGCACATTTGAGAGGTGGGTCCAGCATTCCCAGCAGGTGATTCCAGAAAGTCCGGCAAGCGGTTCTGGCATAGCCAGCAGGTGATTTTTGCGTGTCCGGCAGGTGGGTCCTGCGAGTCGAGCAGGTGGTTCCTGCATGCTCGGCAGGTGGTTCAGGCGTGTCCGACAGGCGGTTCCGTTGTGTCCAGTAGGTGTTTCCGGCGTGTCCGGCACATGGTAGTGGCACGTCTGAGAGGTGGTTCCGGCATGCCCCGCAGGTGATTCCGGAGTGTCCAGCAAGTGGTTCTGGCATAGCCGGCTGGTGATTTTGGCGTGGCCAGCAGGTGGCTCCAGCGAGTCGAGCAGGTTGTTCCG
Source organism: Equus asinus (assembly GCF_041296235.1). Classification (NCBI taxonomy): domain Eukaryota; kingdom Metazoa; phylum Chordata; class Mammalia; order Perissodactyla; family Equidae; genus Equus; species Equus asinus. The sequence continues at coordinate 12,686 of NW_027224985.1, forward strand.
GCGTGCTCAGCAGGTGTTTCAGATGGGTCCGTCAGGTGGTTCCGGTCTGTCCAGTAGGTGGTTCCGGCGTGTCCGGCACGTGCTTCCGGCGAGTCTGAGAGGTGGCTCCGGCGTGCCCGGTGGGTGATTCCGGAGTGTCCGGCAAGTCGTTCTGGCATAGCCGGCTGGTGATTTTGGCATGTCCAGCAGGTAAGATTTTGGCATGTCCGTCAGGTGATTTTGACGTGTCCGGCGGGTGGTTCCGGGCAGTGGATCAGGTGGTTCCAGCGTTCTCGGCAGGTGATTCAGTTTGGTTCGGCAGGTGGTTCTGGTCTGTCCTGGAGGTGGTTCCGGCCTGTCCAGCACGTGGTTCTGGCACGTCTGAGAGGTGGTTCCGGCATGCCCGGCAGGTGATCCCAGAGAGTCCTCCAAGTGGTTCTGGCCCAGCCCGCAGGTGATTTTGGCGCGTCCGGCAGGTGGCTCCGGCATGCTCAGCAGGTTGTTCAGGCAGGTCCGGCAGGTGGTTCCGACGATTCGAGCAGGTGCTTCCGGCTAGCTCGGCGGGTGCTTTGGGCGTCTCCGTCACTTGATTTTGGCACATTTGAGAGGTGGGTCCAGCATTCCCAGCAGGTGATTCCAGAAAGTCCGGCAAGCGGTTCTGGCATAGCCAGCAGGTGATTTTTGCGTGTCCGGCAGGTGGGTCCTGCGAGTCGAGCAGGTGGTTCCTGCATGCTCGGCAGGTGGTTCAGGCGTGTCCGACAGGCGGTTCCGTTGTGTCCAGTAGGTGTTTCCGGCGTGTCCGGCACATGGTAGTGGCACGTCTGAGAGGTGGTTCCGGCATGCCCCGCAGGTGATTCCGGAGTGTCCAGCAAGTGGTTCTGGCATAGCCGGCTGGTGATTTTGGCGTGGCCAGCAGGTGGCTCCAGCGAGTCGAGCAGGTTGTTCCGGCGTGCTCAGCAGGTGTTTCAGATGGGTCCGTCAGGTGGTTCCGGTCTGTCCAGTAGGTGGTTCCGGCGTGTCCGGCACGTGCTTCCGGCGAGTCTGAGAGGTGGCTCCGGCGTGCCCGGTGGGTGATTCCGGAGTGTCCGGCAAGTCGTTCTGGCATAGCCGGCTGGTGATTTTGGCATGTCCAGCAGGTAAGATTTTGGCATGTCCGTCAGGTGATTTTGACGTGTCCGGCGGGTGGTTCCGGGCAGTGGATCAGGTGGTTCCAGCGTTCTCGGCAGGTGATTCAGTTTGGTTCGGCAGGTGGTTCTGGTCTGTCCTGGAGGTGGTTCCGGCCTGTCCAGCACGTGGTTCTGGCACGTCTGAGAGGTGGTTCCGGCATGCCCGGCAGGTGATCCCAGAGAGTCCTCCAAGTGGTTCTGGCCCAGCCCGCAGGTGATTTTGGCGCGTCCGGCAGGTGGCTCCGGCATGCTCAGCAGGTTGTTCAGGCAGGTCCGGCAGGTGGTTCCGACGATTCGAGCAGGTGCTTCCGGCTAGCTCGGCGGGTGCTTTGGGCGTCTCCGTCACTTGATTTTGGCACATTTGAGAGGTGGGTCCAGCATTCCCAGCAGGTGATTCCAGAAAGTCCGGCAAGCGGTTCTGGCATAGCCAGCAGGTGATTTTTGCGTGTCCGGCAGGTGGGTCCTGCGAGTCGAGCAGGTGGTTCCTGCATGCTCGGCAGGTGGTTCAGGCGTGTCCGACAGGCGGTTCCGTTGTGTCCAGTAGGTGTTTCCGGCGTGTCCGGCACATGGTAGTGGCACGTCTGAGAGGTGGTTCCGGCATGCCCCGCAGGTGATTCCGGAGTGTCCAGCAAGTGGTTCTGGCATAGCCGGCTGGTGATTTTGGCGTGGCCAGCAGGTGGCTCCAGCGAGTCGAGCAGGTTGTTCCGGCGTGCTCAGCAGGTGTTTCAGATGGGTCCGTCAGGTGGTTCCGGTCTGTCCAGTAGGTGGTTCCGGCGTGTCCGGCACGTGCTTCCGGCGAGTCTGAGAGGTGGCTCCGGCGTGCCCGGTGGGTGATTCCGGAGTGTCCGGCAAGTCGTTCTGGCATAGCCGGCTGGTGATTTTGGCATGTCCAGCAGGTAAGATTTTGGCATGTCCGTCAGGTGATTTTGACGTGTCCGGCGGGTGGTTCCGGGCAGTGGATCAGGTGGTTCCAGCGTTCTCGGCAGGTGATTCAGTTTGGTTCGGCAGGTGGTTCTGGTCTGTCCTGGAGGTGGTTCCGGCCTGTCCAGCACGTGGTTCTGGCACGTCTGAGAGGTGGTTCCGGCATGCCCGGCAGGTGATCCCAGAGAGTCCTCCAAGTGGTTCTGGCCCAGCCCGCAGGTGATTTTGGCGCGTCCGGCAGGTGGCTCCGGCATGCTCAGCAGGTTGTTCAGGCAGGTCCGGCAGGTGGTTCCGACGATTCGAGCAGGTGCTTCCGGCTAGCTCGGCGGGTGCTTTGGGCGTCTCCGTCACTTGATTTTGGCACATTTGAGAGGTGGGTCCAGCATTCCCAGCAGGTGATTCCAGAAAGTCCGGCAAGCGGTTCTGGCATAGCCAGCAGGTGATTTTTGCGTGTCCGGCAGGTGGGTCCTGCGAGTCGAGCAGGTGGTTCCTGCATGCTCGGCAGGTGGTTCAGGCGTGTCCGACAGGCGGTTCCGTTGTGTCCAGTAGGTGTTTCCGGCGTGTCCGGCACATGGTAGTGGCACGTCTGAGAGGTGGTTCCGGCATGCCCCGCAGGTGATTCCGGAGTGTCCAGCAAGTGGTTCTGGCATAGCCGGCTGGTGATTTTGGCGTGGCCAGCAGGTGGCTCCAGCGAGTCGAGCAGGTTGTTCCGGCGTGCTCAGCAGGTGTTTCAGATGGGTCCGTCAGGTGGTTCCGGTCTGTCCAGTAGGTGGTTCCGGCGTGTCCGGCACGTGCTTCCGGCGAGTCTGAGAGGTGGCTCCGGCGTGCCCGGTGGGTGATTCCGGAGTGTCCGGCAAGTCGTTCTGGCATAGCCGGCTGGTGATTTTGGCATGTCCAGCAGGTAAGATTTTGGCATGTCCGTCAGGTGATTTTGACGTGTCCGGCGGGTGGTTCCGGGCAGTGGATCAGGTGGTTCCAGCGTTCTCGGCAGGTGATTCAGTTTGGTTCGGCAGGTGGTTCTGGTCTGTCCTGGAGGTGGTTCCGGCCTGTCCAGCACGTGGTTCTGGCACGTCTGAGAGGTGGTTCCGGCATGCCCGGCAGGTGATCCCAGAGAGTCCTCCAAGTGGTTCTGGCCCAGCCCGCAGGTGATTTTGGCGCGTCCGGCAGGTGGCTCCGGCATGCTCAGCAGGTTGTTCAGGCAGGTCCGGCAGGTGGTTCCGACGATTCGAGCAGGTGCTTCCGGCTAGCTCGGCGGGTGCTTTGGGCGTCTCCGTCACTTGATTTTGGCACATTTGAGAGGTGGGTCCAGCATTCCCAGCAGGTGATTCCAGAAAGTCCGGCAAGCGGTTCTGGCATAGCCAGCAGGTGATTTTTGCGTGTCCGGCAGGTGGGTCCTGCGAGTCGAGCAGGTGGTTCCTGCATGCTCGGCAGGTGGTTCAGGCGTGTCCGACAGGCGGTTCCGTTGTGTCCAGTAGGTGTTTCCGGCGTGTCCGGCACATGGTAGTGGCACGTCTGAGAGGTGGTTCCGGCATGCCCCGCAGGTGATTCCGGAGTGTCCAGCAAGTGGTTCTGGCATAGCCGGCTGGTGATTTTGGCGTGGCCAGCAGGTGGCTCCAGCGAGTCGAGCAGGTTGTTCCGGCGTGCTCAGCAGGTGTTTCAGATGGGTCCGTCAGGTGGTTCCGGTCTGTCCAGTAGGTGGTTCCGGCGTGTCCGGCACGTGCTTCCGGCGAGTCTGAGAGGTGGCTCCGGCGTGCCCGGTGGGTGATTCCGGAGTGTCCGGCAAGTCGTTCTGGCATAGCCGGCTGGTGATTTTGGCATGTCCAGCAGGTAAGATTTTGGCATGTCCGTCAGGTGATTTTGACGTGTCCGGCGGGTGGTTCCGGGCAGTGGATCAGGTGGTTCCAGCGTTCTCGGCAGGTGATTCAGTTTGGTTCGGCAGGTGGTTCTGGTCTGTCCTGGAGGTGGTTCCGGCCTGTCCAGCACGTGGTTCTGGCACGTCTGAGAGGTGGTTCCGGCATGCCCGGCAGGTGATCCCAGAGAGTCCTCCAAGTGGTTCTGGCCCAGCCCGCAGGTGATTTTGGCGCGTCCGGCAGGTGGCTCCGGCATGCTCAGCAGGTTGTTCAGGCAGGTCCGGCAGGTGGTTCCGACGATTCGAGCAGGTGCTTCCGGCTAGCTCGGCGGGTGCTTTGGGCGTCTCCGTCACTTGATTTTGGCACATTTGAGAGGTGGGTCCAGCATTCCCAGCAGGTGATTCCAGAAAGTCCGGCAAGCGGTTCTGGCATAGCCAGCAGGTGATTTTTGCGTGTCCGGCAGGTGGGTCCTGCGAGTCGAGCAGGTGGTTCCTGCATGCTCGGCAGGTGGTTCAGGCGTGTCCGACAGGCGGTTCCGTTGTGTCCAGTAGGTGTTTCCGGCGTGTCCGGCACATGGTAGTGGCACGTCTGAGAGGTGGTTCCGGCATGCCCCGCAGGTGATTCCGGAGTGTCCAGCAAGTGGTTCTGGCATAGCCGGCTGGTGATTTTGGCGTGGCCAGCAGGTGGCTCCAGCGAGTCGAGCAGGTTGTTCCGGCGTGCTCAGCAGGTGTTTCAGATGGGTCCGTCAGGTGGTTCCGGTCTGTCCAGTAGGTGGTTCCGGCGTGTCCGGCACGTGCTTCCGGCGAGTCTGAGAGGTGGCTCCGGCGTGCCCGGTGGGTGATTCCGGAGTGTCCGGCAAGTCGTTCTGGCATAGCCGGCTGGTGATTTTGGCATGTCCAGCAGGTAAGATTTTGGCATGTCCGTCAGGTGATTTTGACGTGTCCGGCGGGTGGTTCCGGGCAGTGGATCAGGTGGTTCCAGCGTTCTCGGCAGGTGATTCAGTTTGGTTCGGCAGGTGGTTCTGGTCTGTCCTGGAGGTGGTTCCGGCCTGTCCAGCACGTGGTTCTGGCACGTCTGAGAGGTGGTTCCGGCATGCCCGGCAGGTGATCCCAGAGAGTCCTCCAAGTGGTTCTGGCCCAGCCCGCAGGTGATTTTGGCGCGTCCGGCAGGTGGCTCCGGCATGCTCAGCAGGTTGTTCAGGCAGGTCCGGCAGGTGGTTCCGACGATTCGAGCAGGTGCTTCCGGCTAGCTCGGCGGGTGCTTTGGGCGTCTCCGTCACTTGATTTTGGCACATTTGAGAGGTGGGTCCAGCATTCCCAGCAGGTGATTCCAGAAAGTCCGGCAAGCGGTTCTGGCATAGCCAGCAGGTGATTTTTGCGTGTCCGGCAGGTGGGTCCTGCGAGTCGAGCAGGTGGTTCCTGCATGCTCGGCAGGTGGTTCAGGCGTGTCCGACAGGCGGTTCCGTTGTGTCCAGTAGGTGTTTCCGGCGTGTCCGGCACATGGTAGTGGCACGTCTGAGAGGTGGTTCCGGCATGCCCCGCAGGTGATTCCGGAGTGTCCAGCAAGTGGTTCTGGCATAGCCGGCTGGTGATTTTGGCGTGGCCAGCAGGTGGCTCCAGCGAGTCGAGCAGGTTGTTCCGGCGTGCTCAGCAGGTGTTTCAGATGGGTCCGTCAGGTGGTTCCGGTCTGTCCAGTAGGTGGTTCCGGCGTGTCCGGCACGTGCTTCCGGCGAGTCTGAGAGGTGGCTCCGGCGTGCCCGGTGGGTGATTCCGGAGTGTCCGGCAAGTCGTTCTGGCATAGCCGGCTGGTGATTTTGGCATGTCCAGCAGGTAAGATTTTGGCATGTCCGTCAGGTGATTTTGACGTGTCCGGCGGGTGGTTCCGGGCAGTGGATCAGGTGGTTCCAGCGTTCTCGGCAGGTGATTCAGTTTGGTTCGGCAGGTGGTTCTGGTCTGTCCTGGAGGTGGTTCCGGCCTGTCCAGCACGTGGTTCTGGCACGTCTGAGAGGTGGTTCCGGCATGCCCGGCAGGTGATCCCAGAGAGTCCTCCAAGTGGTTCTGGCCCAGCCCGCAGGTGATTTTGGCGCGTCCGGCAGGTGGCTCCGGCATGCTCAGCAGGTTGTTCAGGCAGGTCCGGCAGGTGGTTCCGACGATTCGAGCAGGTGCTTCCGGCTAGCTCGGCGGGTGCTTTGGGCGTCTCCGTCACTTGATTTTGGCACATTTGAGAGGTGGGTCCAGCATTCCCAGCAGGTGATTCCAGAAAGTCCGGCAAGCGGTTCTGGCATAGCCAGCAGGTGATTTTTGCGTGTCCGGCAGGTGGGTCCTGCGAGTCGAGCAGGTGGTTCCTGCATGCTCGGCAGGTGGTTCAGGCGTGTCCGACAGGCGGTTCCGTTGTGTCCAGTAGGTGTTTCCGGCGTGTCCGGCACATGGTAGTGGCACGTCTGAGAGGTGGTTCCGGCATGCCCCGCAGGTGATTCCGGAGTGTCCAGCAAGTGGTTCTGGCATAGCCGGCTGGTGATTTTGGCGTGGCCAGCAGGTGGCTCCAGCGAGTCGAGCAGGTTGTTCCGGCGTGCTCAGCAGGTGTTTCAGATGGGTCCGTCAGGTGGTTCCGGTCTGTCCAGTAGGTGGTTCCGGCGTGTCCGGCACGTGCTTCCGGCGAGTCTGAGAGGTGGCTCCGGCGTGCCCGGTGGGTGATTCCGGAGTGTCCGGCAAGTCGTTCTGGCATAGCCGGCTGGTGATTTTGGCATGTCCAGCAGGTAAGATTTTGGCATGTCCGTCAGGTGATTTTGACGTGTCCGGCGGGTGGTTCCGGGCAGTGGATCAGGTGGTTCCAGCGTTCTCGGCAGGTGATTCAGTTTGGTTCGGCAGGTGGTTCTGGTCTGTCCTGGAGGTGGTTCCGGCCTGTCCAGCACGTGGTTCTGGCACGTCTGAGAGGTGGTTCCGGCATGCCCGGCAGGTGATCCCAGAGAGTCCTCCAAGTGGTTCTGGCCCAGCCCGCAGGTGATTTTGGCGCGTCCGGCAGGTGGCTCCGGCATGCTCAGCAGGTTGTTCAGGCAGGTCCGGCAGGTGGTTCCGACGATTCGAGCAGGTGCTTCCGGCTAGCTCGGCGGGTGCTTTGGGCGTCTCCGTCACTTGATTTTGGCACATTTGAGAGGTGGGTCCAGCATTCCCAGCAGGTGATTCCAGAAAGTCCGGCAAGCGGTTCTGGCATAGCCAGCAGGTGATTTTTGCGTGTCCGGCAGGTGGGTCCTGCGAGTCGAGCAGGTGGTTCCTGCATGCTCGGCAGGTGGTTCAGGCGTGTCCGACAGGCGGTTCCGTTGTGTCCAGTAGGTGTTTCCGGCGTGTCCGGCACATGGTAGTGGCACGTCTGAGAGGTGGTTCCGGCATGCCCCGCAGGTGATTCCGGAGTGTCCAGCAAGTGGTTCTGGCATAGCCGGCTGGTGATTTTGGCGTGGCCAGCAGGTGGCTCCAGCGAGTCGAGCAGGTTGTTCCGGCGTGCTCAGCAGGTGTTTCAGATGGGTCCGTCAGGTGGTTCCGGTCTGTCCAGTAGGTGGTTCCGGCGTGTCCGGCACGTGCTTCCGGCGAGTCTGAGAGGTGGCTCCGGCGTGCCCGGTGGGTGATTCCGGAGTGTCCGGCAAGTCGTTCTGGCATAGCCGGCTGGTGATTTTGGCATGTCCAGCAGGTAAGATTTTGGCATGTCCGTCAGGTGATTTTGACGTGTCCGGCGGGTGGTTCCGGGCAGTGGATCAGGTGGTTCCAGCGTTCTCGGCAGGTGATTCAGTTTGGTTCGGCAGGTGGTTCTGGTCTGTCCTGGAGGTGGTTCCGGCCTGTCCAGCACGTGGTTCTGGCACGTCTGAGAGGTGGTTCCGGCATGCCCGGCAGGTGATCCCAGAGAGTCCTCCAAGTGGTTCTGGCCCAGCCCGCAGGTGATTTTGGCGCGTCCGGCAGGTGGCTCCGGCATGCTCAGCAGGTTGTTCAGGCAGGTCCGGCAGGTGGTTCCGACGATTCGAGCAGGTGCTTCCGGCTAGCTCGGCGGGTGCTTTGGGCGTCTCCGTCACTTGATTTTGGCACATTTGAGAGGTGGGTCCAGCATTCCCAGCAGGTGATTCCAGAAAGTCCGGCAAGCGGTTCTGGCATAGCCAGCAGGTGATTTTTGCGTGTCCGGCAGGTGGGTCCTGCGAGTCGAGCAGGTGGTTCCTGCATGCTCGGCAGGTGGTTCAGGCGTGTCCGACAGGCGGTTCCGTTGTGTCCAGTAGGTGTTTCCGGCGTGTCCGGCACATGGTAGTGGCACGTCTGAGAGGTGGTTCCGGCATGCCCCGCAGGTGATTCCGGAGTGTCCAGCAAGTGGTTCTGGCATAGCCGGCTGGTGATTTTGGCGTGGCCAGCAGGTGGCTCCAGCGAGTCGAGCAGGTTGTTCCGGCGTGCTCAGCAGGTGTTTCAGATGGGTCCGTCAGGTGGTTCCGGTCTGTCCAGTAGGTGGTTCCGGCGTGTCCGGCACGTGCTTCCGGCGAGTCTGAGAGGTGGCTCCGGCGTGCCCGGTGGGTGATTCCGGAGTGTCCGGCAAGTCGTTCTGGCATAGCCGGCTGGTGATTTTGGCATGTCCAGCAGGTAAGATTTTGGCATGTCCGTCAGGTGATTTTGACGTGTCCGGCGGGTGGTTCCGGGCAGTGGATCAGGTGGTTCCAGCGTTCTCGGCAGGTGATTCAGTTTGGTTCGGCAGGTGGTTCTGGTCTGTCCTGGAGGTGGTTCCGGCCTGTCCAGCACGTGGTTCTGGCACGTCTGAGAGGTGGTTCCGGCATGCCCGGCAGGTGATCCCAGAGAGTCCTCCAAGTGGTTCTGGCCCAGCCCGCAGGTGATTTTGGCGCGTCCGGCAGGTGGCTCCGGCATGCTCAGCAGGTTGTTCAGGCAGGTCCGGCAGGTGGTTCCGACGATTCGAGCAGGTGCTTCCGGCTAGCTCGGCGGGTGCTTTGGGCGTCTCCGTCACTTGATTTTGGCACATTTGAGAGGTGGGTCCAGCATTCCCAGCAGGTGATTCCAGAAAGTCCGGCAAGCGGTTCTGGCATAGCCAGCAGGTGATTTTTGCGTGTCCGGCAGGTGGGTCCTGCGAGTCGAGCAGGTGGTTCCTGCATGCTCGGCAGGTGGTTCAGGCGTGTCCGACAGGCGGTTCCGTTGTGTCCAGTAGGTGTTTCCGGCGTGTCCGGCACATGGTAGTGGCACGTCTGAGAGGTGGTTCCGGCATGCCCCGCAGGTGATTCCGGAGTGTCCAGCAAGTGGTTCTGGCATAGCCGGCTGGTGATTTTGGCGTGGCCAGCAGGTGGCTCCAGCGAGTCGAGCAGGTTGTTCCGGCGTGCTCAGCAGGTGTTTCAGATGGGTCCGTCAGGTGGTTCCGGTCTGTCCAGTAGGTGGTTCCGGCGTGTCCGGCACGTGCTTCCGGCGAGTCTGAGAGGTGGCTCCGGCGTGCCCGGTGGGTGATTCCGGAGTGTCCGGCAAGTCGTTCTGGCATAGCCGGCTGGTGATTTTGGCATGTCCAGCAGGTAAGATTTTGGCATGTCCGTCAGGTGATTTTGACGTGTCCGGCGGGTGGTTCCGGGCAGTGGATCAGGTGGTTCCAGCGTTCTCGGCAGGTGATTCAGTTTGGTTCGGCAGGTGGTTCTGGTCTGTCCTGGAGGTGGTTCCGGCCTGTCCAGCACGTGGTTCTGGCACGTCTGAGAGGTGGTTCCGGCATGCCCGGCAGGTGATCCCAGAGAGTCCTCCAAGTGGTTCTGGCCCAGCCCGCAGGTGATTTTGGCGCGTCCGGCAGGTGGCTCCGGCATGCTCAGCAGGTTGTTCAGGCAGGTCCGGCAGGTGGTTCCGACGATTCGAGCAGGTGCTTCCGGCTAGCTCGGCGGGTGCTTTGGGCGTCTCCGTCACTTGATTTTGGCACATTTGAGAGGTGGGTCCAGCATTCCCAGCAGGTGATTCCAGAAAGTCCGGCAAGCGGTTCTGGCATAGCCAGCAGGTGATTTTTGCGTGTCCGGCAGGTGGGTCCTGCGAGTCGAGCAGGTGGTTCCTGCATGCTCGGCAGGTGGTTCAGGCGTGTCCGACAGGCGGTTCCGTTGTGTCCAGTAGGTGTTTCCGGCGTGTCCGGCACATGGTAGTGGCACGTCTGAGAGGTGGTTCCGGCATGCCCCGCAGGTGATTCCGGAGTGTCCAGCAAGTGGTTCTGGCATAGCCGGCTGGTGATTTTGGCGTGGCCAGCAGGTGGCTCCAGCGAGTCGAGCAGGTTGTTCCGGCGTGCTCAGCAGGTGTTTCAGATGGGTCCGTCAGGTGGTTCCGGTCTGTCCAGTAGGTGGTTCCGGCGTGTCCGGCACGTGCTTCCGGCGAGTCTGAGAGGTGGCTCCGGCGTGCCCGGTGGGTGATTCCGGAGTGTCCGGCAAGTCGTTCTGGCATAGCCGGCTGGTGATTTTGGCATGTCCAGCAGGTAAGATTTTGGCATGTCCGTCAGGTGATTTTGACGTGTCCGGCGGGTGGTTCCGGGCAGTGGATCAGGTGGTTCCAGCGTTCTCGGCAGGTGATTCAGTTTGGTTCGGCAGGTGGTTCTGGTCTGTCCTGGAGGTGGTTCCGGCCTGTCCAGCACGTGGTTCTGGCACGTCTGAGAGGTGGTTCCGGCATGCCCGGCAGGTGATCCCAGAGAGTCCTCCAAGTGGTTCTGGCCCAGCCCGCAGGTGATTTTGGCGCGTCCGGCAGGTGGCTCCGGCATGCTCAGCAGGTTGTTCAGGCAGGTCCGGCAGGTGGTTCCGACGATTCGAGCAGGTGCTTCCGGCTAGCTCGGCGGGTGCTTTGGGCGTCTCCGTCACTTGATTTTGGCACATTTGAGAGGTGGGTCCAGCATTCCCAGCAGGTGATTCCAGAAAGTCCGGCAAGCGGTTCTGGCATAGCCAGCAGGTGATTTTTGCGTGTCCGGCAGGTGGGTCCTGCGAGTCGAGCAGGTGGTTCCTGCATGCTCGGCAGGTGGTTCAGGCGTGTCCGACAGGCGGTTCCGTTGTGTCCAGTAGGTGTTTCCGGCGTGTCCGGCACATGGTAGTGGCACGTCTGAGAGGTGGTTCCGGCATGCCCCGCAGGTGATTCCGGAGTGTCCAGCAAGTGGTTCTGGCATAGCCGGCTGGTGATTTTGGCGTGGCCAGCAGGTGGCTCCAGCGAGTCGAGCAGGTTGTTCCGGCGTGCTCAGCAGGTGTTTCAGATGGGTCCGTCAGGTGGTTCCGGTCTGTCCAGTAGGTGGTTCCGGCGTGTCCGGCACGTGCTTCCGGCGAGTCTGAGAGGTGGCTCCGGCGTGCCCGGTGGGTGATTCCGGAGTGTCCGGCAAGTCGTTCTGGCATAGCCGGCTGGTGATTTTGGCATGTCCAGCAGGTAAGATTTTGGCATGTCCGTCAGGTGATTTTGACGTGTCCGGCGGGTGGTTCCGGGCAGTGGATCAGGTGGTTCCAGCGTTCTCGGCAGGTGATTCAGTTTGGTTCGGCAGGTGGTTCTGGTCTGTCCTGGAGGTGGTTCCGGCCTGTCCAGCACGTGGTTCTGGCACGTCTGAGAGGTGGTTCCGGCATGCCCGGCAGGTGATCCCAGAGAGTCCTCCAAGTGGTTCTGGCCCAGCCCGCAGGTGATTTTGGCGCGTCCGGCAGGTGGCTCCGGCATGCTCAGCAGGTTGTTCAGGCAGGTCCGGCAGGTGGTTCCGACGATTCGAGCAGGTGCTTCCGGCTAGCTCGGCGGGTGCTTTGGGCGTCTCCGTCACTTGATTTTGGCACATTTGAGAGGTGGGTCCAGCATTCCCAGCAGGTGATTCCAGAAAGTCCGGCAAGCGGTTCTGGCATAGCCAGCAGGTGATTTTTGCGTGTCCGGCAGGTGGGTCCTGCGAGTCGAGCAGGTGGTTCCTGCATGCTCGGCAGGTGGTTCAGGCGTGTCCGACAGGCGGTTCCGTTGTGTCCAGTAGGTGTTTCCGGCGTGTCCGGCACATGGTAGTGGCACGTCTGAGAGGTGGTTCCGGCATGCCCCGCAGGTGATTCCGGAGTGTCCAGCAAGTGGTTCTGGCATAGCCGGCTGGTGATTTTGGCGTGGCCAGCAGGTGGCTCCAGCGAGTCGAGCAGGTTGTTCCGGCGTGCTCAGCAGGTGTTTCAGATGGGTCCGTCAGGTGGTTCCGGTCTGTCCAGTAGGTGGTTCCGGCGTGTCCGGCACGTGCTTCCGGCGAGTCTGAGAGGTGGCTCCGGCGTGCCCGGTGGGTGATTCCGGAGTGTCCGGCAAGTCGTTCTGGCATAGCCGGCTGGTGATTTTGGCATGTCCAGCAGGTAAGATTTTGGCATGTCCGTCAGGTGATTTTGACGTGTCCGGCGGGTGGTTCCGGGCAGTGGATCAGGTGGTTCCAGCGTTCTCGGCAGGTGATTCAGTTTGGTTCGGCAGGTGGTTCTGGTCTGTCCTGGAGGTGGTTCCGGCCTGTCCAGCACGTGGTTCTGGCACGTCTGAGAGGTGGTTCCGGCATGCCCGGCAGGTGATCCCAGAGAGTCCTCCAAGTGGTTCTGGCCCAGCCCGCAGGTGATTTTGGCGCGTCCGGCAGGTGGCTCCGGCATGCTCAGCAGGTTGTTCAGGCAGGTCCGGCAGGTGGTTCCGACGATTCGAGCAGGTGCTTCCGGCTAGCTCGGCGGGTGCTTTGGGCGTCTCCGTCACTTGATTTTGGCACATTTGAGAGGTGGGTCCAGCATTCCCAGCAGGTGATTCCAGAAAGTCCGGCAAGCGGTTCTGGCATAGCCAGCAGGTGATTTTTGCGTGTCCGGCAGGTGGGTCCTGCGAGTCGAGCAGGTGGTTCCTGCATGCTCGGCAGGTGGTTCAGGCGTGTCCGACAGGCGGTTCCGTTGTGTCCAGTAGGTGTTTCCGGCGTGTCCGGCACATGGTAGTGGCACGTCTGAGAGGTGGTTCCGGCATGCCCCGCAGGTGATTCCGGAGTGTCCAGCAAGTGGTTCTGGCATAGCCGGCTGGTGATTTTGGCGTGGCCAGCAGGTGGCTCCAGCGAGTCGAGCAGGTTGTTCCGGCGTGCTCAGCAGGTGTTTCAGATGGGTCCGTCAGGTGGTTCCGGTCTGTCCAGTAGGTGGTTCCGGCGTGTCCGGCACGTGCTTCCGGCGAGTCTGAGAGGTGGCTCCGGCGTGCCCGGTGGGTGATTCCGGAGTGTCCGGCAAGTCGTTCTGGCATAGCCGGCTGGTGATTTTGGCATGTCCAGCAGGTAAGATTTTGGCATGTCCGTCAGGTGATTTTGACGTGTCCGGCGGGTGGTTCCGGGCAGTGGATCAGGTGGTTCCAGCGTTCTCGGCAGGTGATTCAGTTTGGTTCGGCAGGTGGTTCTGGTCTGTCCTGGAGGTGGTTCCGGCCTGTCCAGCACGTGGTTCTGGCACGTCTGAGAGGTGGTTCCGGCATGCCCGGCAGGTGATCCCAGAGAGTCCTCCAAGTGGTTCTGGCCCAGCCCGCAGGTGATTTTGGCGCGTCCGGCAGGTGGCTCCGGCATGCTCAGCAGGTTGTTCAGGCAGGTCCGGCAGGTGGTTCCGACGATTCGAGCAGGTGCTTCCGGCTAGCTCGGCGGGTGCTTTGGGCGTCTCCGTCACTTGATTTTGGCACATTTGAGAGGTGGGTCCAGCATTCCCAGCAGGTGATTCCAGAAAGTCCGGCAAGCGGTTCTGGCATAGCCAGCAGGTGATTTTTGCGTGTCCGGCAGGTGGGTCCTGCGAGTCGAGCAGGTGGTTCCTGCATGCTCGGCAGGTGGTTCAGGCGTGTCCGACAGGCGGTTCCGTTGTGTCCAGTAGGTGTTTCCGGCGTGTCCGGCACATGGTAGTGGCACGTCTGAGAGGTGGTTCCGGCATGCCCCGCAGGTGATTCCGGAGTGTCCAGCAAGTGGTTCTGGCATAGCCGGCTGGTGATTTTGGCGTGGCCAGCAGGTGGCTCCAGCGAGTCGAGCAGGTTGTTCCGGCGTGCTCAGCAGGTGTTTCAGATGGGTCCGTCAGGTGGTTCCGGTCTGTCCAGTAGGTGGTTCCGGCGTGTCCGGCACGTGCTTCCGGCGAGTCTGAGAGGTGGCTCCGGCGTGCCCGGTGGGTGATTCCGGAGTGTCCGGCAAGTCGTTCTGGCATAGCCGGCTGGTGATTTTGGCATGTCCAGCAGGTAAGATTTTGGCATGTCCGTCAGGTGATTTTGACGTGTCCGGCGGGTGGTTCCGGGCAGTGGATCAGGTGGTTCCAGCGTTCTCGGCAGGTGATTCAGTTTGGTTCGGCAGGTGGTTCTGGTCTGTCCTGGAGGTGGTTCCGGCCTGTCCAGCACGTGGTTCTGGCACGTCTGAGAGGTGGTTCCGGCATGCCCGGCAGGTGATCCCAGAGAGTCCTCCAAGTGGTTCTGGCCCAGCCCGCAGGTGATTTTGGCGCGTCCGGCAGGTGGCTCCGGCATGCTCAGCAGGTTGTTCAGGCAGGTCCGGCAGGTGGTTCCGACGATTCGAGCAGGTGCTTCCGGCTAGCTCGGCGGGTGCTTTGGGCGTCTCCGTCACTTGATTTTGGCACATTTGAGAGGTGGGTCCAGCATTCCCAGCAGGTGATTCCAGAAAGTCCGGCAAGCGGTTCTGGCATAGCCAGCAGGTGATTTTTGCGTGTCCGGCAGGTGGGTCCTGCGAGTCGAGCAGGTGGTTCCTGCATGCTCGGCAGGTGGTTCAGGCGTGTCCGACAGGCGGTTCCGTTGTGTCCAGTAGGTGTTTCCGGCGTGTCCGGCACATGGTAGTGGCACGTCTGAGAGGTGGTTCCGGCATGCCCCGCAGGTGATTCCGGAGTGTCCAGCAAGTGGTTCTGGCATAGCCGGCTGGTGATTTTGGCGTGGCCAGCAGGTGGCTCCAGCGAGTCGAGCAGGTTGTTCCGGCGTGCTCAGCAGGTGTTTCAGATGGGTCCGTCAGGTGGTTCCGGTCTGTCCAGTAGGTGGTTCCGGCGTGTCCGGCACGTGCTTCCGGCGAGTCTGAGAGGTGGCTCCGGCGTGCCCGGTGGGTGATTCCGGAGTGTCCGGCAAGTCGTTCTGGCATAGCCGGCTGGTGATTTTGGCATGTCCAGCAGGTAAGATTTTGGCATGTCCGTCAGGTGATTTTGACGTGTCCGGCGGGTGGTTCCGGGCAGTGGATCAGGTGGTTCCAGCGTTCTCGGCAGGTGATTCAGTTTGGTTCGGCAGGTGGTTCTGGTCTGTCCTGGAGGTGGTTCCGGCCTGTCCAGCACGTGGTTCTGGCACGTCTGAGAGGTGGTTCCGGCATGCCCGGCAGGTGATCCCAGAGAGTCCTCCAAGTGGTTCTGGCCCAGCCCGCAGGTGATTTTGGCGCGTCCGGCAGGTGGCTCCGGCATGCTCAGCAGGTTGTTCAGGCAGGTCCGGCAGGTGGTTCCGACGATTCGAGCAGGTGCTTCCGGCTAGCTCGGCGGGTGCTTTGGGCGTCTCCGTCACTTGATTTTGGCACATTTGAGAGGTGGGTCCAGCATTCCCAGCAGGTGATTCCAGAAAGTCCGGCAAGCGGTTCTGGCATAGCCAGCAGGTGATTTTTGCGTGTCCGGCAGGTGGGTCCTGCGAGTCGAGCAGGTGGTTCCTGCATGCTCGGCAGGTGGTTCAGGCGTGTCCGACAGGCGGTTCCGTTGTGTCCAGTAGGTGTTTCCGGCGTGTCCGGCACATGGTAGTGGCACGTCTGAGAGGTGGTTCCGGCATGCCCCGCAGGTGATTCCGGAGTGTCCAGCAAGTGGTTCTGGCATAGCCGGCTGGTGATTTTGGCGTGGCCAGCAGGTGGCTCCAGCGAGTCGAGCAGGTTGTTCCGGCGTGCTCAGCAGGTGTTTCAGATGGGTCCGTCAGGTGGTTCCGGTCTGTCCAGTAGGTGGTTCCGGCGTGTCCGGCACGTGCTTCCGGCGAGTCTGAGAGGTGGCTCCGGCGTGCCCGGTGGGTGATTCCGGAGTGTCCGGCAAGTCGTTCTGGCATAGCCGGCTGGTGATTTTGGCATGTCCAGCAGGTAAGATTTTGGCATGTCCGTCAGGTGATTTTGACGTGTCCGGCGGGTGGTTCCGGGCAGTGGATCAGGTGGTTCCAGCGTTCTCGGCAGGTGATTCAGTTTGGTTCGGCAGGTGGTTCTGGTCTGTCCTGGAGGTGGTTCCGGCCTGTCCAGCACGTGGTTCTGGCACGTCTGAGAGGTGGTTCCGGCATGCCCGGCAGGTGATCCCAGAGAGTCCTCCAAGTGGTTCTGGCCCAGCCCGCAGGTGATTTTGGCGCGTCCGGCAGGTGGCTCCGGCATGCTCAGCAGGTTGTTCAGGCAGGTCCGGCAGGTGGTTCCGACGATTCGAGCAGGTGCTTCCGGCTAGCTCGGCGGGTGCTTTGGGCGTCTCCGTCACTTGATTTTGGCACATTTGAGAGGTGGGTCCAGCATTCCCAGCAGGTGATTCCAGAAAGTCCGGCAAGCGGTTCTGGCATAGCCAGCAGGTGATTTTTGCGTGTCCGGCAGGTGGGTCCTGCGAGTCGAGCAGGTGGTTCCTGCATGCTCGGCAGGTGGTTCAGGCGTGTCCGACAGGCGGTTCCGTTGTGTCCAGTAGGTGTTTCCGGCGTGTCCGGCACATGGTAGTGGCACGTCTGAGAGGTGGTTCCGGCATGCCCCGCAGGTGATTCCGGAGTGTCCAGCAAGTGGTTCTGGCATAGCCGGCTGGTGATTTTGGCGTGGCCAGCAGGTGGCTCCAGCGAGTCGAGCAGGTTGTTCCGGCGTGCTCAGCAGGTGTTTCAGATGGGTCCGTCAGGTGGTTCCGGTCTGTCCAGTAGGTGGTTCCGGCGTGTCCGGCACGTGCTTCCGGCGAGTCTGAGAGGTGGCTCCGGCGTGCCCGGTGGGTGATTCCGGAGTGTCCGGCAAGTCGTTCTGGCATAGCCGGCTGGTGATTTTGGCATGTCCAGCAGGTAAGATTTTGGCATGTCCGTCAGGTGATTTTGACGTGTCCGGCGGGTGGTTCCGGGCAGTGGATCAGGTGGTTCCAGCGTTCTCGGCAGGTGATTCAGTTTGGTTCGGCAGGTGGTTCTGGTCTGTCCTGGAGGTGGTTCCGGCCTGTCCAGCACGTGGTTCTGGCACGTCTGAGAGGTGGTTCCGGCATGCCCGGCAGGTGATCCCAGAGAGTCCTCCAAGTGGTTCTGGCCCAGCCCGCAGGTGATTTTGGCGCGTCCGGCAGGTGGCTCCGGCATGCTCAGCAGGTTGTTCAGGCAGGTCCGGCAGGTGGTTCCGACGATTCGAGCAGGTGCTTCCGGCTAGCTCGGCGGGTGCTTTGGGCGTCTCCGTCACTTGATTTTGGCACATTTGAGAGGTGGGTCCAGCATTCCCAGCAGGTGATTCCAGAAAGTCCGGCAAGCGGTTCTGGCATAGCCAGCAGGTGATTTTTGCGTGTCCGGCAGGTGGGTCCTGCGAGTCGAGCAGGTGGTTCCTGCATGCTCGGCAGGTGGTTCAGGCGTGTCCGACAGGCGGTTCCGTTGTGTCCAGTAGGTGTTTCCGGCGTGTCCGGCACATGGTAGTGGCACGTCTGAGAGGTGGTTCCGGCATGCCCCGCAGGTGATTCCGGAGTGTCCAGCAAGTGGTTCTGGCATAGCCGGCTGGTGATTTTGGCGTGGCCAGCAGGTGGCTCCAGCGAGTCGAGCAGGTTGTTCCGGCGTGCTCAGCAGGTGTTTCAGATGGGTCCGTCAGGTGGTTCCGGTCTGTCCAGTAGGTGGTTCCGGCGTGTCCGGCACGTGCTTCCGGCGAGTCTGAGAGGTGGCTCCGGCGTGCCCGGTGGGTGATTCCGGAGTGTCCGGCAAGTCGTTCTGGCATAGCCGGCTGGTGATTTTGGCATGTCCAGCAGGTAAGATTTTGGCATGTCCGTCAGGTGATTTTGACGTGTCCGGCGGGTGGTTCCGGGCAGTGGATCAGGTGGTTCCAGCGTTCTCGGCAGGTGATTCAGTTTGGTTCGGCAGGTGGTTCTGGTCTGTCCTGGAGGTGGTTCCGGCCTGTCCAGCACGTGGTTCTGGCACGTCTGAGAGGTGGTTCCGGCATGCCCGGCAGGTGATCCCAGAGAGTCCTCCAAGTGGTTCTGGCCCAGCCCGCAGGTGATTTTGGCGCGTCCGGCAGGTGGCTCCGGCATGCTCAGCAGGTTGTTCAGGCAGGTCCGGCAGGTGGTTCCGACGATTCGAGCAGGTGCTTCCGGCTAGCTCGGCGGGTGCTTTGGGCGTCTCCGTCACTTGATTTTGGCACATTTGAGAGGTGGGTCCAGCATTCCCAGCAGGTGATTCCAGAAAGTCCGGCAAGCGGTTCTGGCATAGCCAGCAGGTGATTTTTGCGTGTCCGGCAGGTGGGTCCTGCGAGTCGAGCAGGTGGTTCCTGCATGCTCGGCAGGTGGTTCAGGCGTGTCCGACAGGCGGTTCCGTTGTGTCCAGTAGGTGTTTCCGGCGTGTCCGGCACATGGTAGTGGCACGTCTGAGAGGTGGTTCCGGCATGCCCCGCAGGTGATTCCGGAGTGTCCAGCAAGTGGTTCTGGCATAGCCGGCTGGTGATTTTGGCGTGGCCAGCAGGTGGCTCCAGCGAGTCGAGCAGGTTGTTCCGGCGTGCTCAGCAGGTGTTTCAGATGGGTCCGTCAGGTGGTTCCGGTCTGTCCAGTAGGTGGTTCCGGCGTGTCCGGCACGTGCTTCCGGCGAGTCTGAGAGGTGGCTCCGGCGTGCCCGGTGGGTGATTCCGGAGTGTCCGGCAAGTCGTTCTGGCATAGCCGGCTGGTGATTTTGGCATGTCCAGCAGGTAAGATTTTGGCATGTCCGTCAGGTGATTTTGACGTGTCCGGCGGGTGGTTCCGGGCAGTGGATCAGGTGGTTCCAGCGTTCTCGGCAGGTGATTCAGTTTGGTTCGGCAGGTGGTTCTGGTCTGTCCTGGAGGTGGTTCCGGCCTGTCCAGCACGTGGTTCTGGCACGTCTGAGAGGTGGTTCCGGCATGCCCGGCAGGTGATCCCAGAGAGTCCTCCAAGTGGTTCTGGCCCAGCCCGCAGGTGATTTTGGCGCGTCCGGCAGGTGGCTCCGGCATGCTCAGCAGGTTGTTCAGGCAGGTCCGGCAGGTGGTTCCGACGATTCGAGCAGGTGCTTCCGGCTAGCTCGGCGGGTGCTTTGGGCGTCTCCGTCACTTGATTTTGGCACATTTGAGAGGTGGGTCCAGCATTCCCAGCAGGTGATTCCAGAAAGTCCGGCAAGCGGTTCTGGCATAGCCAGCAGGTGATTTTTGCGTGTCCGGCAGGTGGGTCCTGCGAGTCGAGCAGGTGGTTCCTGCATGCTCGGCAGGTGGTTCAGGCGTGTCCGACAGGCGGTTCCGTTGTGTCCAGTAGGTGTTTCCGGCGTGTCCGGCACATGGTAGTGGCACGTCTGAGAGGTGGTTCCGGCATGCCCCGCAGGTGATTCCGGAGTGTCCAGCAAGTGGTTCTGGCATAGCCGGCTGGTGATTTTGGCGTGGCCAGCAGGTGGCTCCAGCGAGTCGAGCAGGTTGTTCCGGCGTGCTCAGCAGGTGTTTCAGATGGGTCCGTCAGGTGGTTCCGGTCTGTCCAGTAGGTGGTTCCGGCGTGTCCGGCACGTGCTTCCGGCGAGTCTGAGAGGTGGCTCCGGCGTGCCCGGTGGGTGATTCCGGAGTGTCCGGCAAGTCGTTCTGGCATAGCCGGCTGGTGATTTTGGCATGTCCAGCAGGTAAGATTTTGGCATGTCCGTCAGGTGATTTTGACGTGTCCGGCGGGTGGTTCCGGGCAGTGGATCAGGTGGTTCCAGCGTTCTCGGCAGGTGATTCAGTTTGGTTCGGCAGGTGGTTCTGGTCTGTCCTGGAGGTGGTTCCGGCCTGTCCAGCACGTGGTTCTGGCACGTCTGAGAGGTGGTTCCGGCATGCCCGGCAGGTGATCCCAGAGAGTCCTCCAAGTGGTTCTGGCCCAGCCCGCAGGTGATTTTGGCGCGTCCGGCAGGTGGCTCCGGCATGCTCAGCAGGTTGTTCAGGCAGGTCCGGCAGGTGGTTCCGACGATTCGAGCAGGTGCTTCCGGCTAGCTCGGCGGGTGCTTTGGGCGTCTCCGTCACTTGATTTTGGCACATTTGAGAGGTGGGTCCAGCATTCCCAGCAGGTGATTCCAGAAAGTCCGGCAAGCGGTTCTGGCATAGCCAGCAGGTGATTTTTGCGTGTCCGGCAGGTGGGTCCTGCGAGTCGAGCAGGTGGTTCCTGCATGCTCGGCAGGTGGTTCAGGCGTGTCCGACAGGCGGTTCCGTTGTGTCCAGTAGGTGTTTCCGGCGTGTCCGGCACATGGTAGTGGCACGTCTGAGAGGTGGTTCC
The DNA here is from genome assembly GCF_041296235.1 of Equus asinus. Lineage (NCBI taxonomy): Eukaryota > Metazoa > Chordata > Mammalia > Perissodactyla > Equidae > Equus > Equus asinus. The sequence continues at coordinate 32,947 of NW_027224985.1, forward strand.
GGCATGCCCCGCAGGTGATTCCGGAGTGTCCAGCAAGTGGTTCTGGCATAGCCGGCTGGTGATTTTGGCGTGGCCAGCAGGTGGCTCCAGCGAGTCGAGCAGGTTGTTCCGGCGTGCTCAGCAGGTGTTTCAGATGGGTCCGTCAGGTGGTTCCGGTCTGTCCAGTAGGTGGTTCCGGCGTGTCCGGCACGTGCTTCCGGCGAGTCTGAGAGGTGGCTCCGGCGTGCCCGGTGGGTGATTCCGGAGTGTCCGGCAAGTCGTTCTGGCATAGCCGGCTGGTGATTTTGGCATGTCCAGCAGGTAAGATTTTGGCATGTCCGTCAGGTGATTTTGACGTGTCCGGCGGGTGGTTCCGGGCAGTGGATCAGGTGGTTCCAGCGTTCTCGGCAGGTGATTCAGTTTGGTTCGGCAGGTGGTTCTGGTCTGTCCTGGAGGTGGTTCCGGCCTGTCCAGCACGTGGTTCTGGCACGTCTGAGAGGTGGTTCCGGCATGCCCGGCAGGTGATCCCAGAGAGTCCTCCAAGTGGTTCTGGCCCAGCCCGCAGGTGATTTTGGCGCGTCCGGCAGGTGGCTCCGGCATGCTCAGCAGGTTGTTCAGGCAGGTCCGGCAGGTGGTTCCGACGATTCGAGCAGGTGCTTCCGGCTAGCTCGGCAGGTGCTTTGGGCGTCTCCGTCACTTGATTTTGGCACATTTGAGAGGTGGGTCCAGCATTCCCAGCAGGTGATTCCAGAAAGTCCGGCAAGCGGTTCTGGCATAGCCAGCAGGTGATTTTTGCGTGTCCGGCAGGTGGGTCCTGCGAGTCGAGCAGGTGGTTCCTGCATGCTCGGCAGGTGGTTCAGGCGTGTCCGACAGGCGGTTCCGTTGTGTCCAGTAGGTGTTTCCGGCGTGTCCGGCACATGGTAGTGGCACGTCTGAGAGGTGGTTCCGGCATGCCCCGCAGGTGATTCCGGAGTGTCCAGCAAGTGGTTCTGGCATAGCCGGCTGGTGATTTTGGCGTGGCCAGCAGGTGGCTCCAGCGAGTCGAGCAGGTTGTTCCGGCGTGCTCAGCAGGTGTTTCAGATGGGTCCGTCAGGTGGTTCCGGTCTGTCCAGTAGGTGGTTCCGGCGTGTCCGGCACGTGCTTCCGGCGAGTCTGAGAGGTGGCTCCGGCGTGCCCGGTGGGTGATTCCGGAGTGTCCGGCAAGTCGTTCTGGCATAGCCGGCTGGTGATTTTGGCATGTCCAGCAGGTAAGATTTTGGCATGTCCGTCAGGTGATTTTGACGTGTCCGGCGGGTGGTTCCGGGCAGTGGATCAGGTGGTTCCAGCGTTCTCGGCAGGTGATTCAGTTTGGTTCGGCAGGTGGTTCTGGTCTGTCCTGGAGGTGGTTCCGGCCTGTCCAGCACGTGGTTCTGGCACGTCTGAGAGGTGGTTCCGGCATGCCCGGCAGGTGATCCCAGAGAGTCCTCCAAGTGGTTCTGGCCCAGCCCGCAGGTGATTTTGGCGCGTCCGGCAGGTGGCTCCGGCATGCTCAGCAGGTTGTTCAGGCAGGTCCGGCAGGTGGTTCCGACGATTCGAGCAGGTGCTTCCGGCTAGCTCGGCAGGTGCTTTGGGCGTCTCCGTCACTTGATTTTGGCACATTTGAGAGGTGGGTCCAGCATTCCCAGCAGGTGATTCCAGAAAGTCCGGCAAGCGGTTCTGGCATAGCCAGCAGGTGATTTTTGCGTGTCCGGCAGGTGGGTCCTGCGAGTCGAGCAGGTGGTTCCTGCATGCTCGGCAGGTGGTTCAGGCGTGTCCGACAGGCGGTTCCGTTGTGTCCAGTAGGTGTTTCCGGCGTGTCCGGCACATGGTAGTGGCACGTCTGAGAGGTGGTTCCGGCATGCCCCGCAGGTGATTCCGGAGTGTCCAGCAAGTGGTTCTGGCATAGCCGGCTGGTGATTTTGGCGTGGCCAGCAGGTGGCTCCAGCGAGTCGAGCAGGTTGTTCCGGCGTGCTCAGCAGGTGTTTCAGATGGGTCCGTCAGGTGGTTCCGGTCTTTCCAGTAGGTGGTTCCGGCGTGTCCGGCACGTGCTTCCGGCGAGTCTGAGAGGTGGCTCCGGCGTGCCCGGTGGGTGATTCCGGAGTGTCCGGCAAGTCGTTCTGGCATAGCCGGCTGGTGATTTTGGCATGTCCAGCAGGTAAGATTTTGGCATGTCCGTCAGGTGATTTTGACGTGTCCGGCGGGTGGTTCCGGGCAGTGGATCAGGTGGTTCCAGCGTTCTCGGCAGGTGATTCAGTTTGGTTCGGCAGGTGGTTCTGGTCTGTCCTGGAGGTGGTTCCGGCCTGTCCAGCACGTGGTTCTGGCACGTCTGAGAGGTGGTTCCGGCATGCCCGGCAGGTGATCCCAGAGAGTCCTCCAAGTGGTTCTGGCCCAGCCCGCAGGTGACTTTGGCGCGTCCGGCAGGTGGCTCCGGCATGCTCAGCAGGTTGTTCAGGCAGGTCCGGCAGGTGGTTCCGACGATTCGAGCAGGTGCTTCCGGCTAGCTCGGCAGGTGCTTTGGGCGTCTCCGTCACTTGATTTTGGCACATTTGAGAGGTGGGTCCAGCATTCCCAGCAGGTGATTCCAGAAAGTCCGGCAAGCGGTTCTGGCATAGCCAGCAGGTGATTTTTGCGTGTCCGGCAGGTGGGTCCTGCGAGTCGAGCAGGTGGTTCCTGCATGCTCGGCAGGTGGTTCAGGCGTGTCCGACAGGCGGTTCCGTTGTGTCCAGTAGGTGTTTCCGGCGTGTCCGGCACATGGTAGTGGCACGTCTGAGAGGTGGTTCCGGCATGCCCCGCAGGTGATTCCGGAGTGTCCAGCAAGTGGTTCTGGCATAGCCGGCTGGTGATTTTGGCGTGGCCAGCAGGTGGCTCCAGCGAGTCGAGCAGGTTGTTCCGGCGTGCTCAGCAGGTGTTTCAGATGGGTCCGTCAGGTGGTTCCGGTCTGTCCAGTAGGTGGTTCCGGCGTGTCCGGCACGTGCTTCCGGCGAGTCTGAGAGGTGGCTCCGGCATGCCCGGTGGGTGATTCCGGAGTGTCCGGCAAGTCGTTCTGGCATAGCCGGCTGGTGATTTTGGCATGTCCAGCAGGTAAGATTTTGGCATGTCCGTCAGGTGATTTTGACGTGTCCGGCGGGTGGTTCCGGGCAGTGGATCAGGTGGTTCCAGCGTTCTCGGCAGGTGATTCAGTTTGGTTCGGCAGGTGGTTCTGGTCTGTCCTGGAGGTGGTTCCGGCCTGTCCAGCACGTGGTTCTGGCACGTCTGAGAGGTGGTTCCGGCATGCCCGGCAGGTGATCCCAGAGAGTCCTCCAAGTGGTTCTGGCCCAGCCCGCAGGTGCTTTTGGCGCGTCCGGCAGGTGGCTCCGGCATGCTCAGCAGGTTGTTCAGGCAGGTCCGGCAGGTGGTTCCGACGATTCGAGCAGGTGCTTCCGGCTAGCTCGGCAGGTGCTTTGGGCGTCTCCGTCACTTGATTTTGGCACATTTGAGAGGTGGGTCCAGCATTCCCAGCAGGTGATTCCAGAAAGTCCGGCAAGCGGTTCTGGCATAGCCAGCAGGTGATTTTTGCGTGTCCGGCAGGTGGGTCCTGCGAGTCGAGCAGGTGGTTCCTGCATGCTCGGCAGGTGGTTCAGGCGTGTCCGACAGGCGGTTCCGTTGTGTCCAGTAGGTGTTTCCGGCGTGTCCGGCACATGGTAGTGGCACGTCTGAGAGGTGGTTCCGGCATGCCCCGCAGGTGATTCCGGAGTGTCCAGCAAGTGGTTCTGGCATAGCCGGCTGGTGATTTTGGCGTGGCCAGCAGGTGGCTCCAGCGAGTCGAGCAGGTTGTTCCGGCGTGCTCAGCAGGTGTTTCAGATGGGTCCGTCAGGTGGTTCCGGTCTGTCCAATAGGTGGTTCCGGCGTGTCCGGCACGTGCTTCCGGCGAGTCTGAGAGGTGGCTCCGGCATGCCCGGTGGGTGATTCCGGAGTGTCCGGCAAGTCGTTCTGGCATAGCCGGCTGGTGATTTTGGCATGTCCAGCAGGTAAGATTTTGGCATGTCCGTCAGGTGATTTTGACGTGTCCGGCGGGTGGTTCCGGGCAGTGGATCAGGTGGTTCCAGCGTTCTCGGCAGGTGATTCAGTTTGGTTCGGCAGGTGGTTCTGGTCTGTCCTGGAGGTGGTTCCGGCCTGTCCAGCACGTGGTTCTGGCACGTCTGAGAGGTGGTTCCGGCATGCCCGGCAGGTGATCCCAGAGAGTCCTCCAAGTGGTTCTGGCCCAGCCCGCAGGTGCTTTTGGCGCGTCCGGCAGGTGGCTCCGGCATGCTCAGCAGGTTGTTCAGGCAGGTCCGGCAGGTGGTTCCGACGATTCGAGCAGGTGCTTCCGGCTAGCTCGGCAGGTGCTTTTGGCGTCTCCGTCACTTGATTTTGGCACATTTGAGAGGTGGGTCCAGCATTCCCAGCAGGTGATTCCAGAAAGTCCGGCAAGCGGTTCTGGCATAGCCAGCAGGTGATTTTTGCGTGTCCGGCAGGTGGGTCCTGCGAGTCGAGCAGGTGGTTCCTGCATGCTCGGCAGGTGGTTCAGGCGTGTCCGACAGGCGGTTCCGTTGTGTCCAGTAGGTGTTTCCGGCGTGTCCGGCACATGGTAGTGGCACGTCTGAGAGGTGGTTCCGGCATGCCCCGCAGGTGATTCCGGAGTGTCCAGCAAGTGGTTCTGGCATAGCCGGCTGGTGATTTTGGCGTGGCCAGCAGGTGGCTCCAGCGAGTCGAGCAGGTTGTTCCGGCGTGCTCAGCAGGTGTTTCAGATGGGTCCGTCAGGTGGTTCCGGTCTTTCCAGTAGGTGGTTCCGGCGTGTCCGGCACGTGCTTCCGGCGAGTCTGAGAGGTGGCTCCGGCGTGCCCGGTGGGTGATTCCGGAGTGTCCGGCAAGTCGTTCTGGCATAGCCGGCTGGTGATTTTGGCATGTCCAGCAGGTAAGATTTTGGCATGTCCGTCAGGTGATTTTGACGTGTCCGGCGGGTGGTTCCGGGCAGTGGATCAGGTGGTTCCAGCGTTCTCGGCAGGTGATTCAGTTTGGTTCGGCAGGTGGTTCTGGTCTGTCCTGGAGGTGGTTCCGGCCTGTCCAGCACGTGGTTCTGGCACGTCTGAGAGGTGGTTCCGGCATGCCCGGCAGGTGATCCCAGAGAGTCCTCCAAGTGGTTCTGGCCCAGCCCGCAGGTGATTTTGGCGCGTCCGGCAGGTGGCTCCGGCATGCTCAGCAGGTTGTTCAGGCAGGTCCGGCAGGTGGTTCCGACGATTCGAGCAGGTGCTTCCGGCTAGCTCGGCAGGTGCTTTGGGCGTCTCCGTCACTTGATTTTGGCACATTTGAGAGGTGGGTCCAGCATTCCCAGCAGGTGATTCCAGAAAGTCCGGCAAGCGGTTCTGGCATAGCCAGCAGGTGATTTTTGCGTGTCCGGCAGGTGGGTCCTGCGAGTCGAGCAGGTGGTTCCTGCATGCTCGGCAGGTGGTTCAGGCGTGTCCGACAGGCGGTTCCGTTGTGTCCAGTAGGTGTTTCCGGCGTGTCCGGCACATGGTAGTGGCACGTCTGAGAGGTGGTTCCGGCATGCCCCGCAGGTGATTCCGGAGTGTCCAGCAAGTGGTTCTGGCATAGCCGGCTGGTGATTTTGGCGTGGCCAGCAGGTGGCTCCAGCGAGTCGAGCAGGTTGTTCCGGCGTGCTCAGCAGGTGTTTCAGATGGGTCCGTCAGGTGGTTCCGGTCTGTCCAGTAGGTGGTTCCGGCGTGTCCGGCACGTGCTTCCGGCGAGTCTGAGAGGTGGCTCCGGCGTGCCCGGTGGGTGATTCCGGAGTGTCCGGCAAGTCGTTCTGGCATAGCCGGCTGGTGATTTTGGCATGTCCAGCAGGTAAGATTTTGGCATGTCCGTCAGGTGATTTTGACGTGTCCGGCGGGTGGTTCCGGGCAGTGGATCAGGTGGTTCCAGCGTTCTCGGCAGGTGATTCAGTTTGGTTCGGCAGGTGGTTCTGGTCTGTCCTGGAGGTGGTTCCGGCCTGTCCAGCACGTGGTTCTGGCACGTCTGAGAGGTGGTTCCGGCATGCCCGGCAGGTGATCCCAGAGAGTCCTCCAAGTGGTTCTGGCCCAGCCCGCAGGTGATTTTGGCGCGTCCGGCAGGTGGCTCCGGCATGCTCAGCAGGTTGTTCAGGCAGGTCCGGCAGGTGGTTCCGACGATTCGAGCAGGTGCTTCCGGCTAGCTCGGCGGGTGCTTTGGGCGTCTCCGTCACTTGATTTTGGCACATTTGAGAGGTGGGTCCAGCATTCCCAGCAGGTGATTCCAGAAAGTCCGGCAAGCGGTTCTGGCATAGCCAGCAGGTGATTTTTGCGTGTCCGGCAGGTGGGTCCTGCGAGTCGAGCAGGTGGTTCCTGCATGCTCGGCAGGTGGTTCAGGCGTGTCCGACAGGCGGTTCCGTTGTGTCCAGTAGGTGTTTCCGGCGTGTCCGGCACATGGTAGTGGCACGTCTGAGAGGTGGTTCCGGCATGCCCCGCAGGTGATTCCGGAGTGTCCAGCAAGTGGTTCTGGCATAGCCGGCTGGTGATTTTGGCGTGGCCAGCAGGTGGCTCCAGCGAGTCGAGCAGGTTGTTCCGGCGTGCTCAGCAGGTGTTTCAGATGGGTCCGTCAGGTGGTTCCGGTCTGTCCAGTAGGTGGTTCCGGCGTGTCCGGCACGTGCTTCCGGCGAGTCTGAGAGGTGGCTCCGGCGTGCCCGGTGGGTGATTCCGGAGTGTCCGGCAAGTCGTTCTGGCATAGCCGGCTGGTGATTTTGGCATGTCCAGCAGGTAAGATTTTGGCATGTCCGTCAGGTGATTTTGACGTGTCCGGCGGGTGGTTCCGGGCAGTGGATCAGGTGGTTCCAGCGTTCTCGGCAGGTGATTCAGTTTGGTTCGGCAGGTGGTTCTGGTCTGTCCTGGAGGTGGTTCCGGCCTGTCCAGCACGTGGTTCTGGCACGTCTGAGAGGTGGTTCCGGCATGCCCGGCAGGTGATCCCAGAGAGTCCTCCAAGTGGTTCTGGCCCAGCCCGCAGGTGCTTTTGGCGCGTCCGGCAGGTGGCTCCGGCATGCTCAGCAGGTTGTTCAGGCAGGTCCGGCAGGTGGTTCCGACGATTCGAGCAGGTGCTTCCGGCTAGCTCGGCGGGTGCTTTGGGCGTCTCCGTCACTTGATTTTGGCACATTTGAGAGGTGGGTCCAGCATTCCCAGCAGGTGATTCCAGAAAGTCCGGCAAGCGGTTCTGGCATAGCCAGCAGGTGATTTTTGCGTGTCCGGCAGGTGGGTCCTGCGAGTCGAGCAGGTGGTTCCTGCATGCTCGGCAGGTGGTTCAGGCGTGTCCGACAGGCGGTTCCGTTGTGTCCAGTAGGTGTTTCCGGCGTGTCCGGCACATGGTAGTGGCACGTCTGAGAGGTGGTTCCGGCATGCCCCGCAGGTGATTCCGGAGTGTCCAGCAAGTGGTTCTGGCATAGCCGGCTGGTGATTTTGGCGTGGCCAGCAGGTGGCTCCAGCGAGTCGAGCAGGTTGTTCCGGCGTGCTCAGCAGGTGTTTCAGATGGGTCCGTCAGGTGGTTCCGGTCTTTCCAGTAGGTGGTTCCGGCGTGTCCGGCACGTGCTTCCGGCGAGTCTGAGAGGTGGCTCCGGCGTGCCCGGTGGGTGATTCCGGAGTGTCTGGCCAGTCGTTCTGGCATAGCCGGCTGGTGATTTTGGCATGTCCAGCAGGTAAGATTTTGGCATGTCCGTCAGGTGATTTTGACGTGTCCGGCGGGTGGTTCCGGGCAGTGGATCAGGTGGTTCCAGCGTTCTCGGCAGGTGATTCAGTTTGGTTCGGCAGGTGGTTCTGGTCTGTCCTGGAGGTGGTTCCGGCCTGTCCAGCACGTGGTTCTGGCACGTCTGAGAGGTGGTTCCGGCATGCCCGGCAGGTGATCCCAGAGAGTCCTCCAAGTGGTTCTGGCCCAGCCCGCAGGTGATTTTGGCGCGTCCGGCAGGTGGCTCCGGCATGCTCAGCAGGTTGTTCAGGCAGGTCCGGCAGGTGGTTCCGACGATTCGAGCAGGTGCTTCCGGCTAGCTCGGCAGGTGCTTTGGGCGTCTCCGTCACTTGATTTTGGCACATTTGAGAGGTGGGTCCAGCATTCCCAGCAGGTGATTCCAGAAAGTCCGGCAAGCGGTTCTGGCATAGCCAGCAGGTGATTTTTGCGTGTCCGGCAGGTGGGTCCTGCGAGTCGAGCAGGTGGTTCCTGCATGCTCGGCAGGTGGTTCAGGCGTGTCCGACAGGCGGTTCCGTTGTGTCCAGTAGGTGTTTCCGGCGTGTCCGGCACATGGTAGTGGCACGTCTGAGAGGTGGTTCCGGCATGCCCCGCAGGTGATTCCGGAGTGTCCAGCAAGTGGTTCTGGCATAGCCGGCTGGTGATTTTGGCGTGGCCAGCAGGTGGCTCCAGCGAGTCGAGCAGGTTGTTCCGGCGTGCTCAGCAGGTGTTTCAGATGGGTCCGTCAGGTGGTTCCGGTCTGTCCAGTAGGTGGTTCCGGCGTGTCCGGCACGTGCTTCCGGCGAGTCTGAGAGGTGGCTCCGGCGTGCCCGGTGGGTGATTCCGGAGTGTCCGGCAAGTCGTTCTGGCATAGCCGGCTGGTGATTTTGGCATGTCCAGCAGGTAAGATTTTGGCATGTCCGTCAGGTGATTTTGACGTGTCCGGCGGGTGGTTCCGGGCAGTGGATCAGGTGGTTCCAGCGTTCTCGGCAGGTGATTCAGTTTGGTTCGGCAGGTGGTTCTGGTCTGTCCTGGAGGTGGTTCCGGCCTGTCCAGCACGTGGTTCTGGCACGTCTGAGAGGTGGTTCCGGCATGCCCGGCAGGTGATCCCAGAGAGTCCTCCAAGTGGTTCTGGCCCAGCCCGCAGGTGATTTTGGCGCGTCCGGCAGGTGGCTCCGGCATGCTCAGCAGGTTGTTCAGGCAGGTCCGGCAGGTGGTTCCGACGATTCGAGCAGGTGCTTCCGGCTAGCTCGGCAGGTGCTTTGGGCGTCTCCGTCACTTGATTTTGGCACATTTGAGAGGTGGGTCCAGCATTCCCAGCAGGTGATTCCAGAAAGTCCGGCAAGCGGTTCTGGCATAGCCAGCAGGTGATTTTTGCGTGTCCGGCAGGTGGGTCCTGCGAGTCGAGCAGGTGGTTCCTGCATGCTCGGCAGGTGGTTCAGGCGTGTCCGACAGGCGGTTCCGTTGTGTCCAGTAGGTGTTTCCGGCGTGTCCGGCACATGGTAGTGGCACGTCTGAGAGGTGGTTCCGGCATGCCCCGCAGGTGATTCCGGAGTGTCCAGCAAGTGGTTCTGGCATAGCCGGCTGGTGATTTTGGCGTGGCCAGCAGGTGGCTCCAGCGAGTCGAGCAGGTTGTTCCGGCGTGCTCAGCAGGTGTTTCAGATGGGTCCGTCAGGTGGTTCCGGTCTGTCCAGTAGGTGGTTCCGGCGTGTCCGGCACGTGCTTCCGGCGAGTCTGAGAGGTGGCTCCGGCATGCCCGGTGGGTGATTCCGGAGTGTCCGGCAAGTCGTTCTGGCATAGCCGGCTGGTGATTTTGGCATGTCCAGCAGGTAAGATTTTGGCATGTCCGTCAGGTGATTTTGACGTGTCCGGCGGGTGGTTCCGGGCAGTGGATCAGGTGGTTCCAGCGTTCTCGGCAGGTGATTCAGTTTGGTTCGGCAGGTGGTTCTGGTCTGTCCTGGAGGTGGTTCCGGCCTGCCCAGCACGTGGTTCTGGCACGTCTGAGAGGTGGTTCCGGCATGCCCGGCAGGTGATCCCAGAGAGTCCTCCAAGTGGTTCTGGCCCAGCCCGCAGGTGATTTTGGCGCGTCCGGCAGGTGGCTCCGGCATGCTCAGCAGGTTGTTCAGGCAGGTCCGGCAGGTGGTTCCGACGATTCGAGCAGGTGCTTCCGGCTAGCTCGGCAGGTGCTTTGGGCGTCTCCGTCACTTGATTTTGGCACATTTGAGAGGTGGGTCCAGCATTCCCAGCAGGTGATTCCAGAAAGTCCGGCAAGCGGTTCTGGCATAGCCAGCAGGTGATTTTTGCGTGTCCGGCAGGTGGGTCCTGCGAGTCGAGCAGGTGGTTCCTGCATGCTCGGCAGGTGGTTCAGGCGTGTCCGACAGGCGGTTCCGTTGTGTCCAGTAGGTGTTTCCGGCGTGTCCGGCACATGGTAGTGGCACGTCTGAGAGGTGGTTCCGGCATGCCCCGCAGGTGATTCCGGAGTGTCCAGCAAGTGGTTCTGGCATAGCCGGCTGGTGATTTTGGCGTGGCCAGCAGGTGGCTCCAGCGAGTCGAGCAGGTTGTTCCGGCGTGCTCAGCAGGTGTTTCAGATGGGTCCGTCAGGTGGTTCCGGTCTGTCCAATAGGTGGTTCCGGCGTGTCCGGCACGTGCTTCCGGCGAGTCTGAGAGGTGGCTCCGGCATGCCCGGTGGGTGATTGCGGAGTGTCCGGCAAGTCGTTCTGGCATAGCCGGCTGGTGATTTTGGCATGTCCAGCAGGTAAGATTTTGGCATGTCCGTCAGGTGATTTTGACGTGTCCGGCGGGTGGTTCCGGGCAGTGGATCAGGTGGTTCCAGCGTTCTCGGCAGGTGATTCAGTTTGGTTCGGCAGGTGGTTCTGGTCTGTCCTGGAGGTGGTTCCGGCCTGCCCAGCACGTGGTTCTGGCACGTCTGAGAGGTGGTTCCGGCATGCCCGGCAGGTGATCCCAGAGAGTCCTCCAAGTGGTTCTGGCCCAGCCCGCAGGTGCTTTTGGCGCGTCCGGCAGGTGGCTCCGGCATGCTCAGCAGGTTGTTCAGGCAGGTCCGGCAGGTGGTTCCGACGATTCGAGCAGGTGCTTCCGGCTAGCTCGGCAGGTGCTTTTGGCGTCTCCGTCACTTGATTTTGGCACATTTGAGAGGTGGGTCCAGCATTCCCAGCAGGTGATTCCAGAAAGTCCGGCAAGCGGTTCTGGCATAGCCAGCAGGTGATTTTTGCGTGTCCGGCAGGTGGGTCCTGCGAGTCGAGCAGGTGGTTCCTGCATGCTCGGCAGGTGGTTCAGGCGTGTCCGACAGGCGGTTCCGTTGTGTCCAGTAGGTGTTTCCGGCGTGTCCGGCACATGGTAGTGGCACGTCTGAGAGGTGGTTCCGGCATGCCCCGCAGGTGATTCCGGAGTGTCCAGCAAGTGGTTCTGGCATAGCCGGCTGGTGATTTTGGCGTGGCCAGCAGGTGGCTCCAGCGAGTCGAGCAGGTTGTTCCGGCGTGCTCAGCAGGTGTTTCAGATGGGTCCGTCAGGTGGTTCCGGTCTGTCCAGTAGGTGGTTCCGGCGTGTCCGGCACGTGCTTCCGGCGAGTCTGAGAGGTGGCTCCGGCGTGCCCGGTGGGTGATTCCGGAGTGTCCGGCAAGTCGTTCTGGCATAGCCGGCTGGTGATTTTGGCATGTCCAGCAGGTAAGATTTTGGCATGTCCGTCAGGTGATTTTGACGTGTCCGGCGGGTGGTTCCGGGCAGTGGATCAGGTGGTTCCAGCGTTCTCGGCAGGTGATTCAGTTTGGTTCGGCAGGTGGTTCTGGTCTGTCCTGGAGGTGGTTCCGGCCTGCCCAGCACGTGGTTCTGGCACGTCTGAGAGGTGGTTCCGGCATGCCCGGCAGGTGATCCCAGAGAGTCCTCCAAGTGGTTCTGGCCCAGCCCGCAGGTGATTTTGGCGCGTCCGGCAGGTGGCTCCGGCATGCTCAGCAGGTTGTTCAGGCAGGTCCGGCAGGTGGTTCCGACGATTCGAGCAGGTGCTTCCGGCTAGCTCGGCAGGTGCTTTGGGCGTCTCCGTCACTTGATTTTGGCACATTTGAGAGGTGGGTCCAGCATTCCCAGCAGGTGATTCCAGAAAGTCCGGCAAGCGGTTCTGGCATAGCCAGCAGGTGATTTTTGCGTGTCCGGCAGGTGGGTCCTGCGAGTCGAGCAGGTGGTTCCTGCATGCTCGGCAGGTGGTTCAGGCGTGTCCGACAGGCGGTTCCGTTGTGTCCAGTAGGTGTTTCCGGCGTGTCCGGCACATGGTAGTGGCACGTCTGAGAGGTGGTTCCGGCATGCCCCGCAGGTGATTCCGGAGTGTCCAGCAAGTGGTTCTGGCATAGCCGGCTGGTGATTTTGGCGTGGCCAGCAGGTGGCTCCAGCGAGTCGAGCAGGTTGTTCCGGCGTGCTCAGCAGGTGTTTCAGATGGGTCCGTCAGGTGGTTCCGGTCTGTCCAGTAGGTGGTTCCGGCGTGTCCGGCACGTGCTTCCGGCGAGTCTGAGAGGTGGCTCCGGCATGCCCGGTGGGTGATTCCGGAGTGTCCGGCAAGTCGTTCTGGCATAGCCGGCTGGTGATTTTGGCATGTCCAGCAGGTAAGATTTTGGCATGTCCGTCAGGTGATTTTGACGTGTCCGGCGGGTGGTTCCGGGCAGTGGATCAGGTGGTTCCAGCGTTCTCGGCAGGTGATTCAGTTTGGTTCGGCAGGTGGTTCTGGTCTGTCCTGGAGGTGGTTCCGGCCTGCCCAGCACGTGGTTCTGGCACGTCTGAGAGGTGGTTCCGGCATGCCCGGCAGGTGATCCCAGAGAGTCCTCCAAGTGGTTCTGGCCCAGCCCGCAGGTGATTTTGGCGCGTCCGGCAGGTGGCTCCGGCATGCTCAGCAGGTTGTTCAGGCAGGTCCGGCAGGTGGTTCCGACGATTCGAGCAGGTGCTTCCGGCTAGCTCGGCAGGTGCTTTGGGCGTCTCCGTCACTTGATTTTGGCACATTTGAGAGGTGGGTCCAGCATTCCCAGCAGGTGATTCCAGAAAGTCCGGCAAGCGGTTCTGGCATAGCCAGCAGGTGATTTTTGCGTGTCCGGCAGGTGGGTCCTGCGAGTCGAGCAGGTGGTTCCTGCATGCTCGGCAGGTGGTTCAGGCGTGTCCGACAGGCGGTTCCGTTGTGTCCAGTAGGTGTTTCCGGCGTGTCCGGCACATGGTAGTGGCACGTCTGAGAGGTGGTTCCGGCATGCCCCGCAGGTGATTCCGGAGTGTCCAGCAAGTGGTTCTGGCATAGCCGGCTGGTGATTTTGGCGTGGCCAGCAGGTGGCTCCAGCGAGTCGAGCAGGTTGTTCCGGCGTGCTCAGCAGGTGTTTCAGATGGGTCCGTCAGGTGGTTCCGGTCTGTCCAATAGGTGGTTCCGGCGTGTCCGGCACGTGCTTCCGGCGAGTCTGAGAGGTGGCTCCGGCATGCCCGGTGGGTGATTCCGGAGTGTCCGGCAAGTCGTTCTGGCATAGCCGGCTGGTGATTTTGGCATGTCCAGCAGGTAAGATTTTGGCATGTCCGTCAGGTGATTTTGACGTGTCCGGCGGGTGGTTCCGGGCAGTGGATCAGGTGGTTCCAGCGTTCTCGGCAGGTGATTCAGTTTGGTTCGGCAGGTGGTTCTGGTCGGTCCTGGAGGTGGTTCCGGCCTGCCCAGCACGTGGTTCTGGCACGTCTGAGAGGTGGTTCCGGCATGCCCGGCAGGTGATCCCAGAGAGTCCTCCAAGTGGTTCTGGCCCAGCCCGCAGGTGATTTTGGCGCGTCCGGCAGGTGGCTCCGGCATGCTCAGCAGGTTGTTCAGGCAGGTCCGGCAGGTGGTTCCGACGATTCGAGCAGGTGCTTCCGGCTAGCTCGGCGGGTGCTTTTGGCGTCTCCGTCCCTTGATTTTGGCACATTTGAGAGGTGGGTCCAGCATTCCCAGCAGGTGATTCCAGAAAGTCCGGCAAGCGGTTCTGGCATAGCCAGCAGGTGATTTTTGCGTGTCCGGCAGGTGGGTCCTGCGAGTCGAGCAGGTGGTTCCTGCATGCTCGGCAGGTGGTTCAGGCGTGTCCGACAGGCGGTTCCGTTGTGTCCAGTAGGTGTTTCCGGCGTGTCCGGCACATGGTAGTGGCACGTCTGAGAGGTGGTTCCGGCATGCCCCGCAGGTGATTCCGGAGTGTCCAGCAAGTGGTTCTGGCATAGCCGGCTGGTGATTTTGGCGTGGCCAGCAGGTGGCTCCAGCGAGTCGAGCAGGTTGTTCCGGCGTGCTCAGCAGGTGTTTCAGATGGGTCCGTCAGGTGGTTCCGGTCTGTCCAATAGGTGGTTCCGGCGTGTCCGGCACGTGCTTCCGGCGAGTCTGAGAGGTGGCTCCGGCATGCCCGGTGGGTGATTCCGGAGTGTCCGGCAAGTCGTTCTGGCATAGCCGGCTGGTGATTTTGGCATGTCCAGCAGGTAAGATTTTGGCATGTCCGTCAGGTGATTTTGACGTGTCCGGCGGGTGGTTCCGGGCAGTGGATCAGGTGGTTCCAGCGTTCTCGGCAGGTGATTCAGTTTGGTTCGGCAGGTGGTTCTGGTCTGTCCTGGAGGTGGTTCCGGCCTGTCCAGCACGTGGTTCTGGCACGTCTGAGAGGTGGTTCCGGCATGCCCGGCAGGTGATCCCAGAGAGTCCTCCAAGTGGTTCTGGCCCAGCCCGCAGGTGCTTTTGGCGCGTCCGGCAGGTGGCTCCGGCATGCTCAGCAGGTTGTTCAGGCAGGTCCGGCAGGTGGTTCCGACGATTCGAGCAGGTGCTTCCGGCTAGCTCGGCAGGTGCTTTGGGCGTCTCCGTCACTTGATTTTGGCACATTTGAGAGGTGGGTCCAGCATTCCCAGCAGGTGATTCCAGAAAGTCCGGCAAGCGGTTCTGGCATAGCCAGCAGGTGATTTTTGCGTGTCCGGCAGGTGGGTCCTGCGAGTCGAGCAGGTGGTTCCTGCATGCTCGGCAGGTGGTTCAGGCGTGTCCGACAGGCGGTTCCGTTGTGTCCAGTAGGTGTTTCCGGCGTGTCCGGCACATGGTAGTGGCACGTCTGAGAGGTGGTTCCGGCATGCCCCGCAGGTGATTCCGGAGTGTCCAGCAAGTGGTTCTGGCATAGCCGGCTGGTGATTTTGGCGTGGCCAGCAGGTGGCTCCAGCGAGTCGAGCAGGTTGTTCCGGCGTGCTCAGCAGGTGTTTCAGATGGGTCCGTCAGGTGGTTCCGGTCTGTCCAATAGGTGGTTCCGGCGTGTCCGGCACGTGCTTCCGGCGAGTCTGAGAGGTGGCTCCGGCATGCCCGGTGGGTGATTCCGGAGTGTCCGGCAAGTCGTTCTGGCATAGCCGGCTGGTGATTTTGGCATGTCCAGCAGGTAAGATTTTGGCATGTCCGTCAGGTGATTTTGACGTGTCCGGCGGGTGGTTCCGGGCAGTGGATCAGGTGGTTCCAGCGTTCTCGGCAGGTGATTCAGTTTGGTTCGGCAGGTGGTTCTGGTCTGTCCTGGAGGTGGTTCCGGCCTGTCCAGCACGTGGTTCTGGCACGTCTGAGAGGTGGTTCCGGCATGCCCAGCAGGTGATCCCAGAGAGTCCTCCAAGTGGTTCTGGCCCAGCCCGCAGGTGCTTTTGGCGCGTCCGGCAGGTGGCTCTGGCATGCTCAGCAGGTTGTTCAGGCAGGTCCGGCAGGTGGTTCCGACGATTCGAGCAGGTGCTTCCGGCTAGCTCGGCAGGTGCTTTTGGCGTCTCCGTCACTTGATTTTGGCACATTTGAGAGGTGGGTCCAGCATTCCCAGCAGGTGATTCCAGAAAGTCCGGCAAGCGGTTCTGGCATAGCCAGCAGGTGATTTTTGCGTGTCCGGCAGGTGGGTCCTGCGAGTCGAGCAGGTGGTTCCTGCATGCTCGGCAGGTGGTTCAGGCGTGTCCGACAGGCGGTTCCGTTGTGTCCAGTAGGTGTTTCCGGCGTGTCCGGCACATGGTAGTGGCACGTCTGAGAGGTGGTTCCGGCATGCCCCGCAGGTGACTCCGGAGTGTCCAGCAAGTGGTTCTGGCATAGCCGGCTGGTGATTTTGGCGTGGCCAGCAGGTGGCTCCAGCGAGTCGAGCAGGTTGTTCCGGCGTGCTCAGCAGGTGTTTCAGATGGGTCCGTCAGGTGGTTCCGGTCTGTCCAATAGGTGGTTCCGGCGTGTCCGGCACGTGCTTCCGGCGAGTCTGAGAGGTGGCTCCGGCATGCCCGGTGGGTGATTCCGGAGTGTCCGGCAAGTCGTTCTGGCATAGCCGGCTGGTGATTTTGGCATGTCCAGCAGGTAAGATTTTGGCATGTCCGTCAGGTGATTTTGACGTGTCCGGCGGGTGGTTCCGGGCAGTGGATCAGGTGGTTCCAGCGTTCTCGGCAGGTGATTCAGTTTGGTTCGGCAGGTGGTTCTGGTCTGTCCTGGAGGTGGTTCCGGCCTGTCCAGCACGTGGTTCTGGCACGTCTGAGAGGTGGTTCCGGCATGCCCGGCAGGTGATCCCAGAGAGTCCTCCAAGTGGTTCTGGCCCAGCCCGCAGGTGATTTTGGCGCGTCCGGCAGGTGGCTCCGGCATGCTCAGCAGGTTGTTCAGGCAGGTCCGGCAGGTGGTTCCGACGATTCGAGCAGGTGCTTCCGGCTAGCTCGGCAGGTGCTTTGGGCGTCTCCGTCACTTGATTTTGGCACATTTGAGAGGTGGGTCCAGCATTCCCAGCAGGTGATTCCAGAAAGTCCGGCAAGCGGTTCTGGCATAGCCAGCAGGTGATTTTTGCGTGTCCGGCAGGTGGGTCCTGCGAGTCGAGCAGGTGGTTCCTGCATGCTCGGCAGGTGGTTCAGGCGTGTCCGACAGGCGGTTCCGTTGTGTCCAGTAGGTGTTTCCGGCGTGTCCGGCACATGGTAGTGGCACGTCTGAGAGGTGGTTCCGGCATGCCACGCAGGTGACTCCGGAGTGTCCAGCAAGTGGTTCTGGCATAGCCGGCTGGTGATTTTGGCGTGGCCAGCAGGTGGCTCCAGCGAGTCGAGCAGGTTGTTCCGGCGTGCTCAGCAGGTGTTTCAGATGGGTCCGTCAGGTGGTTCCGGTCTGTCCAGTAGGTGGTTCCGGCGTGTCCGGCATGTGCTTCCGGCGAGTCTGAGAGGTGGCTCCGGCATGCCCGGTGGGTGATTCCGGAGTGTCCGGCAAGTCGTTCTGGCATAGCCGGCTGGTGATTTTGGCATGTCCAGCAGGTAAGATTTTGGCATGTCCGTCAGGTGATTTTGACGTGTCCGGCGGGTGGTTCCGGGCAGTGGATCAGGTGGTTCCAGCGTTCTCGGCAGGTGATTCAGTTTGGTTCGGCAGGTGGTTCTGGTCTGTCCTGGAGGTGGTTCCGGCCTGTCCAGCACGTGGTTCTGGCACGTCTGAGAGGTGGTTCCGGCATGCCCGGCAGGTGATCCCAGAGAGTCCTCCAAGTGGTTCTGGCCCAGCCCGCAGGTGATTTTGGCGCGTCCGGCAGGTGGCTCCGGCATGCTCAGCAGGTTGTTCAGGCAGGTCCGGCAGGTGGTTCCGACGATTCGAGCAGGTGCTTCCGGCTAGCTCGGCAGGTGCTTTGGGCGTCTCCGTCACTTGATTTTGGCACATTTGAGAGGTGGGTCCAGCATTCCCAGCAGGTGATTCCAGAAAGTCCGGCAAGCGGTTCTGGCATAGCCAGCAGGTGATTTTTGCGTGTCCGGCAGGTGGGTCCTGCGAGTCGAGCAGGTGGTTCCTGCATGCTCGGCAGGTGGTTCAGGCGTGTCCGACAGGCGGTTCCGTTGTGTCCAGTAGGTGTTTCCGGCGTGTCCGGCACATGGTAGTGGCACGTCTGAGAGGTGGTTCCGGCATGCCCCGCAGGTGACTCCGGAGTGTCCAGCAAGTGGTTCTGGCATAGCCGGCTGGTGATTTTGGCGTGGCCAGCAGGTGGCTCCAGCGAGTCGAGCAGGTTGTTCCGGCGTGCTCAGCAGGTGTTTCAGATGGGTCCGTCAGGTGGTTCCGGTCTGTCCAATAGGTGGTTCCGGCGTGTCCGGCACGTGCTTCCGGCGAGTCTGAGAGGTGGCTCCGGCATGCCCGGTGGGTGATTCCGGAGTGTCCGGCAAGTCGTTCTGGCATAGCCGGCTGGTGATTTTGGCATGTCCAGCAGGTAAGATTTTGGCATGTCCGTCAGGTGATTTTGACGTGTCCGGCGGGTGGTTCCGGGCAGTGGATCAGGTGGTTCCAGCGTTCTCGGCAGGTGATTCAGTTTGGTTCGGCAGGTGGTTCTGGTCTGTCCTGGAGGTGGTTCCGGCCTGCCCAGCACGTGGTTCTGGCACGTCTGAGAGGTGGTTCCGGCATGCCCGGCAGGTGATCCCAGAGAGTCCTCCAAGTGGTTCTGGCCCAGCCCGCAGGTGATTTTGGCGCGTCCGGCAGGTGGCTCCGGCATGCTCAGCAGGTTGTTCAGGCAGGTCCGGCAGGTGGTTCCGACGATTCGAGCAGGTGCTTCCGGCTAGCTCGGCAGGTGCTTTGGGCGTCTCCGTCACTTGATTTTGGCACATTTGAGAGGTGGGTCCAGCATTCCCAGCAGGTGATTCCAGAAAGTCCGGCAAGCGGTTCTGGCATAGCCAGCAGGTGATTTTTGCGTGTCCGGCAGGTGGGTCCTGCGAGTCGAGCAGGTGGTTCCTGCATGCTCGGCAGGTGGTTCAGGCGTGTCCGACAGGCGGTTCCGTTGTGTCCAGTAGGTGTTTCCGGCGTGTCCGGCACATGGTAGTGGCACGTCTGAGAGGTGGTTCCGGCATGCCCCGCAGGTGACTCCGGAGTGTCCAGCAAGTGGTTCTGGCATAGCCGGCTGGTGATTTTGGCGTGGCCAGCAGGTGGCTCCAGCGAGTCGAGCAGGTTGTTCCGGCGTGCTCAGCAGGTGTTTCAGATGGGTCCGTCAGGTGGTTCCGGTCTGTCCAATAGGTGGTTCCGGCGTGTCCGGCACGTGCTTCCGGCGAGTCTGAGAGGTGGCTCCGGCATGCCCGGTGGGTGATTCCGGAGTGTCCGGCAAGTCGTTCTGGCATAGCCGGCTGGTGATTTTGGCATGTCCAGCAGGTAAGATTTTGGCATGTCCGTCAGGTGATTTTGACGTGTCCGGCGGGTGGTTCCGGGCAGTGGATCAGGTGGTTCCAGCGTTCTCGGCAGGTGATTCAGTTTGGTTCGGCAGGTGGTTCTGGTCTGTCCTGGAGGTGGTTCCGGCCTGCCCAGCACGTGGTTCTGGCACGTCTGAGAGGTGGTTCCGGCATGCCCGGCAGGTGATCCCAGAGAGTCCTCCAAGTGGTTCTGGCCCAGCCCGCAGGTGATTTTGGCGCGTCCGGCAGGTGGCTCCGGCATGCTCAGCAGGTTGTTCAGGCAGGTCCGGCAGGTGGTTCCGACGATTCGAGCAGGTGCTTCCGGCTAGCTCGGCAGGTGCTTTGGGCGTCTCCGTCACTTGATTTTGGCACATTTGAGAGGTGGGTCCAGCATTCCCAGCAGGTGATTCCAGAAAGTCCGGCAAGCGGTTCTGGCATAGCCAGCAGGTGATTTTTGCGTGTCCGGCAGGTGGGTCCTGCGAGTCGAGCAGGTGGTTCCTGCATGCTCGGCAGGTGGTTCAGGCGTGTCCGACAGGCGGTTCCGTTGTGTCCAGTAGGTGTTTCCGGCGTGTCCGGCACATGGTAGTGGCACGTCTGAGAGGTGGTTCCGGCATGCCCCGCAGGTGACTCCGGAGTGTCCAGCAAGTGGTTCTGGCATAGCCGGCTGGTGATTTTGGCGTGGCCAGCAGGTGGCTCCAGCGAGTCGAGCAGGTTGTTCCGGCGTGCTCAGCAGGTGTTTCAGATGGGTCCGTCAGGTGGTTCCGGTCTGTCCAATAGGTGGTTCCGGCGTGTCCGGCACGTGCTTCCGGCGAGTCTGAGAGGTGGCTCCGGCATGCCCGGTGGGTGATTCCGGAGTGTCCGGCAAGTCGTTCTGGCATAGCCGGCTGGTGATTTTGGCATGTCCAGCAGGTAAGATTTTGGCATGTCCGTCAGGTGATTTTGACGTGTCCGGCGGGTGGTTCCGGGCAGTGGATCAGGTGGTTCCAGCGTTCTCGGCAGGTGATTCAGTTTGGTTCGGCAGGTGGTTCTGGTCTGTCCTGGAGGTGGTTCCGGCCTGTCCAGCACGTGGTTCTGGCACGTCTGAGAGGTGGTTCCGGCATGCCCGGCAGGTGATCCCAGAGAGTCCTCCAAGTGGTTCTGGCCCAGCCCGCAGGTGATTTTGGCGCGTCCGGCAGGTGGCTCCGGCATGCTCAGCAGGTTGTTCAGGCAGGTCCGGCAGGTGGTTCCGACGATTCGAGCAGGTGCTTCCGGCTAGCTCGGCAGGTGCTTTGGGCGTCTCCGTCACTTGATTTTGGCACATTTGAGAGGTGGGTCCAGCATTCCCAGCAGGTGATTCCAGAAAGTCCGGCAAGCGGTTCTGGCATAGCCAGCAGGTGATTTTTGCGTGTCCGGCAGGTGGGTCCTGCGAGTCGAGCAGGTGGTTCCTGCATGCTCGGCAGGTGGTTCAGGCGTGTCCGACAGGCGGTTCCGTTGTGTCCAGTAGGTGTTTCCGGCGTGTCCGGCACATGGTAGTGGCACGTCTGAGAGGTGGTTCCGGCATGCCACGCAGGTGACTCCGGAGTGTCCAGCAAGTGGTTCTGGCATAGCCGGCTGGTGATTTTGGCGTGGCCAGCAGGTGGCTCCAGCGAGTTGAGCAGGTTGTTCCGGCGTGCTCAGCAGGTGTTTCAGATGGGTCCGTCAGGTGGTTCCGGTCTGTCCAGTAGGTGGTTCCGGCGTGTCCGGCACGTGCTTCCGGCGAGTCTGAGAGGTGGCTCCGGCATGCCCGGTGGGTGATTCCGGAGTGTCCGGCAAGTCGTTCTGGCATAGCCGGCTGGTGATTTTGGCATGTCCAGCAGGTAAGATTTTGGCATGTCCGTCAGGTGATTTTGACGTGTCCGGCGGGTGGTTCCGGGCAGTGGATCAGGTGGTTCCAGCGTTCTCGGCAGGTGATTCAGTTTGGTTCGGCAGGTGGTTCTGGTCTGTCCTGGAGGTGGTTCCGGCCTGTCCAGCACGTGGTTCTGGCACGTCTGAGAGGTGGTTCCGGCATGCCCGGCAGGTGATCCCAGAGAGTCCTCCAAGTGGTTCTGGCCCAGCCCGCAGGTGATTTTGGCGCGTCCGGCAGGTGGCTCCGGCATGCTCAGCAGGTTGTTCAGGCAGGTCCGGCAGGTGGTTCCGACGATTCGAGCAGGTGCTTCCGGCTAGCTCGGCAGGTGCTTTGGGCGTCTCCGTCACTTGATTTTGGCACATTTGAGAGGTGGGTCCAGCATTCCCAGCAGGTGATTCCAGAAAGTCCGGCAAGCGGTTCTGGCATAGCCAGCAGGTGATTTTTGCGTGTCCGGCAGGTGGTTCCTGCAAGTCGAGCAGGTGGTTCCTGCATGCTCGGCAGGTGGTTCAGGCGTGTCCGACAGGCGGTTCCGTTGTGTCCAGTAGGTGTTTCCGGCGTGTCCGGCACATGGTAGTGGCACGTCTGAGAGGTGGTTCCGGCATGCCCCGCAGGTGACTCCGGAGTGTCCAGCAAGTGGTTCTGGCATAGCCGGCTGGTGATTTTGGCGTGGCCAGCAGGTGGCTCCAGCGAGTCGAGCAGGTTGTTCCGGCGTGCTCAGCAGGTGTTTCAGATGGGTCCGTCAGGTGGTTCCGGTCTGTCCAATAGGTGGTTCCGGCGTGTCCGGCACGTGCTTCCGGCGAGTCTGAGAGGTGGCTCCGGCATGCCCGGTGGGTGATTCCGGAGTGTCCGGCAAGTCGTTCTGGCATAGCCGGCTGGTGATTTTGGCATGTCCAGCAGGTAAGATTTTGGCATGTCCGTCAGGTGATTTTGACGTGTCCGGCGGGTGGTTCCGGGCAGTGGATCAGGTGGTTCCAGCGTTCTCGGCAGGTGATTCAGTTTGGTTCGGCAGGTGGTTCTGGTCTGTCCTGGAGGTGGTTCCGGCCTGTCCAGCACGTGGTTCTGGCACGTCTGAGAGGTGGTTCCGGCATGCCCGGCAGGTGATCCCAGAGAGTCCTCCAAGTGGTTCTGGCCCAGCCCGCAGGTGATTTTGGCGCGTCCGGCAGGTGGCTCCGGCATGCTCAGCAGGTTGTTCAGGCAGGTCCGGCAGGTGGTTCCGACGATTCGAGCAGGTGCTTCCGGCTAGCTCGGCAGGTGCTTTGGGCGTCTCCGTCACTTGATTTTGGCACATTTGAGAGGTGGGTCCAGCATTCCCAGCAGGTGATTCCAGAAAGTCCGGCAAGCGGTTCTGGCATAGCCAGCAGGTGATTTTTGCGTGTCCGGCAGGTGGGTCCTGCGAGTCGAGCAGGTGGTTCCTGCATGCTCGGCAGGTGGTTCAGGCGTGTCCGACAGGCGGTTCCGTTGTGTCCAGTAGGTGTTTCCGGCGTGTCCGGCACATGGTAGTGGCACGTCTGAGAGGTGGTTCCGGCATGCCCCGCAGGTGACTCCGGAGTGTCCAGCAAGTGGTTCTGGCATAGCCGGCTGGTGATTTTGGCGTGGCCAGCAGGTGGCTCCAGCGAGTCGAGCAGGTTGTTCCGGCGTGCTCAGCAGGTGTTTCAGATGGGTCCGTCAGGTGGTTCCGGTCTTTCCAGTAGGTGGTTCCGGCGTGTCCGGCACGTGCTTCCGGCGAGTCTGAGAGGTGGCTCCGGCGTGCCCGGTGGGTGATTCCGGAGTGTCCGGCAAGTCGTTCTGGCATAGCCGGCTGGTGATTTTGGCATGTCCAGCAGGTAAGATTTTGGCATGTCCGTCAGGTGATTTTGACGTGTCCGGCGGGTGGTTCCGGGCAGTGGATCAGGTGGTTCCAGCGTTCTCGGCAGGTGATTCAGTTTGGTTCGGCAGGTGGTTCTGGTCTGTCCTGGAGGTGGTTCCGGCCTGTCCAGCACGTGGTTCTGGCACGTCTGAGAGGTGGTTCCGGCATGCCCGGCAGGTGATCCCAGAGAGTCCTCCAAGTGGTTCTGGCCCAGCCCGCAGGTGATTTTGGCGCGTCCGGCAGGTGGCTCCGGCATGCTCAGCAGGTTGTTCAGGCAGGTCCGGCAGGTGGTTCCGACGATTCGAGCAGGTGCTTCCGGCTAGCTCGGCAGGTGCTTTGGGCGTCTCCGTCACTTGATTTTGGCACATTTGAGAGGTGGGTCCAGCATTCCCAGCAGGTGATTCCAGAAAGTCCGGCAAGCGGTTCTGGCATAGCCAGCAGGTGATTTTTGCGTGTCCGGCAGGTGGGTCCTGCGAGTCGAGCAGGTGGTTCCTGCATGCTCGGCAGGTGGTTCAGGCGTGTCCGACAGGCGGTTCCGTTGTGTCCAGTAGGTGTTTCCGGCGTGTCCGGCACATGGTAGTGGCACGTCTGAGAGGTGGTTCCGGCATGCCCCGCAGGTGATTCCGGAGTGTCCAGCAAGTGGTTCTGGCATAGCCGGCTGGTGATTTTGGCGTGGCCAGCAGGTGGCTCCAGCGAGTCGAGCAGGTTGTTCCGGCGTGCTCAGCAGGTGTTTCAGATGGGTCCGTCAGGTGGTTCCGGTCTGTCCAGTAGGTGGTTCCGGCGTGTCCGGCACGTGCTTCCGGCGAGTCTGAGAGGTGGCTCCGGCATGCCCGGTGGGTGATTCCGGAGTGTCCGGCAAGTCGTTCTGGCATAGCCGGCTGGTGATTTTGGCATGTCCAGCAGGTAAGATTTTGGCATGTCCGTCAGGTGATTTTGACGTGTCCGGCGGGTGGTTCCGGGCAGTGGATCAGGTGGTTCCAGCGTTCTCGGCAGGTGATTCAGTTTGGTTCGGCAGGTGGTTCTGGTCTGTCCTGGAGGTGGTTCCGGCCTGTCCAGCACGTGGTTCTGGCACGTCTGAGAGGTGGTTCCGGCATGCCCGGCAGGTGATCCCAGAGAGTCCTCCAAGTGGTTCTGGCCCAGCCCGCAGGTGCTTTTGGCGCGTCCGGCAGGTGGCTCCGGCATGCTCAGCAGGTTGTTCAGGCAGGTCCGGCAGGTGGTTCCGACGATTCGAGCAGGTGCTTCCGGCTAGCTCGGCAGGTGCTTTGGGCGTCTCCGTCACTTGATTTTGGCACATTTGAGAGGTGGGTCCAGCATTCCCAGCAGGTGATTCCAGAAAGTCCGGCAAGCGGTTCTGGCATAGCCAGCAGGTGATTTTTGCGTGTCCGGCAGGTGGGTCCTGCGAGTCGAGCAGGTGGTTCCTGCATGCTCGGCAGGTGGTTCAGGCGTGTCCGACAGGCGGTTCCGTTGTGTCCAGTAGGTGTTTCCGGCGTGTCCGGCACATGGTAGTGGCACGTCTGAGAGGTGGTTCCGGCATGCCCCGCAGGTGATTCCGGAGTGTCCAGCAAGTGGTTCTGGCATAGCCGGCTGGTGATTTTGGCGTGGCCAGCAGGTGGCTCCAGCGAGTCGAGCAGGTTGTTCCGGCGTGCTCAGCAGGTGTTTCAGATGGGTCCGTCAGGTGGTTCCGGTCTGTCCAATAGGTGGTTCCGGCGTGTCC